>NC_086015.1:73786500-74088000 GCF_028858775.2 Pan troglodytes
CGTCAGACTTGGATTACCATGGTATGTTTCTTTAGTTCTCCAACACACTCATTTGTTGAGGGAGTGAGTGAATAAATGAATGAATGATTATGATGATAATCTGATGATAATATAAAATATCTGGGCAACAATTGAGGAGATAGAGGAGGTTGTAGGATGTGAGGTTCATCCTTGGGAGAATGCATAGTGAGAAGGCAGATTTGCTAATGATTTGGGACACCAGTGAGGAAAAATGGTGTGTCTGTGCAGGAGGACGAATGGTTAAATGAAGAAATGCAGGGAGTGAGGAAGAAGCTGAGCAGGAAATAGTTGTGGAGTGTTGGAAAGAGGAAATAACTGGGAAGTGACCTGACAGAAAATTGGGCATGTATTTCCTTTGCTACACTTTTTATTTCTCTGATATAAGCATTGTCACATTGGCTCTTTTTTGTTGTTGTTGTTTTTAAGTCTGATTTACAATATTCTTTTTACCTGTAGGATGCCACGTCTATCTGTTTACGTGGACAAAGTTATACACCCAAAACGGGCAAAGACACAGTAGCAGTTTAGCCTTTGTTTTGTCTTCCTTTCCTAGGACAAATGCCCCCTCCCTTTAAAACAGTTTCTTCCACTGTCTTATTTCTTTGGTCAAAAATCTACTGTTTTTTGTTTGTTTGTTTGTTTTTGTAGTTCTCTACTCTGATGTAATCTCCTTAGTATGCTCTTAGGGTAAACTGGTTCTCATTGTTTAAAGTTTCCAGCATTGGTTTCTCATTTTTGTTGTTCATGTCACTGAAGAGAGCAGGGGGTTTTCACAAAGAAACCTATACTGGGACCACTATCAGGTGTTGTGTGGTTATAAGGGGTGAGGAACTAAATAGACATCTATAAATTTAGTGTTTTTCAGTCTCTACATTTTTCTTTTAGCATAATTTTAAATTGAGTTGTAATTCACATAAATGAAATTTATCATTTTAACATGTACACTTCAGTAGTTTTTAATATATTCACTATGTTGTGTAGCTGTCACCATTATCTAATTCCAAAACATTTCCATCACCCCAATAAGAAGGCTCGTACCTATTAGTAGTTAGTCCCAACTCCCCTGCTCCTATCCCATGGCAACCATTAATCTACTTTGTCTTTATGGATTTGCCTACTGGACATTTCATATAAATGGGATTATACATTATGTGGCCTTTCATGTCTAGCTTCTTTCACTTAGCATATTTTCAAGATTCAGCCTTGAAAGGAATGACGTTTTTATGGTCATTCCTTTTTATGGACAAGTAATATTCCAGTGTAGGGATATACCACATTTTGTTTATTCATTTTTCAGCTGATGGACATTTGAATTGCTTCCACTTTTGCCTGCTATGAACTTTCTTGTACAAGTTTTTGTGTGAACATATGTTTTCAGTTCTCTTGAGTATTTACCTAAGAGCTGAATGGCTGGGTCACATGATTAAACATACCATAGATCATCACATGGTATGTTTAATCTTTTAAGGAGCTGCCATGCTGTTCTTACAGCAGCCAAACCACTTTACATTCCCACCAGCAATGTGTCAGGGTGCCAGTTTTTCCACATCTTTGCCAACACTTGTTATTTTCAGTTAAAAAAAAATTATAGCCATCCTAGTGTTGTGAAGTGGTCATTGTGTCTCTTTTATTCTTTTGTGGTGACTCTTAGTGGCCTTAATTAGTTCCTTCCCCCTTTTCATTTAAAAAAAATTGGATATTGTTCTTGTCATTTTTATTAGCTCTAAATTTTGAATGGGCCCTCTGTAGCACAGGGGAAATATAAAATAGAATTTGAAATACTACTTTATAACTGGGAAACAGCATGCTTAGAGAAAGTGACTGAACCAGAAAAAGGCAGTTATGGCCTACAAATTAGGATTTATTCTACCAAAGGAGACCTCAAGTAAATATTCTTATGTATAAATTATAGAAACCTCTCATTATAGGAATAAAAGTCAGAAAAGGAAATTGGGGTAATAACAATTCCTCTTTATGGTTTGTTGTTTTCCTTGTGTAACTTTTTTTTTTTTTTTTACCTTTAAATGCTATTCCTTATATGCTGTTACCGTGAAGGTTGTTCATTTGCACACTAATCTTGTAAGATCTTTGAAATCCTGTAGAAAAAGCTCGGCTGACATTAGCCAAGCTCATTTTGTATTCCATTGTTTCGAGTGGCTAAAATATCAGGACTAAAGGCCTGGAATTAAGAAGCTTAAATAATTATAGATTCCCTCTCCTCCCATTCATTAGATGTAATTTAGTACTGAAAAAAATAAAATTACTCAACTTGGATTGAAGTTCAGCGGTCTTAAATCCTTCTGAAATTCTGAATATGAATTTTTCATTGTAAACTGTGACAATGTCAAATCAATAACAGTATAGTTTTCTTATATCCAGGGTCACCATCATCACCTAGAAATGTGTAATGGATACTTTATTTGTGGTCTCTGATTTCTAGGAACTTAACAGTTGAATATAGACAGCACTGATGCCAAGAGATATCAAGGGTTGTGAAGCATTGCTGCATATACCAGGCAGCAGGAAGTCATTAATTATAAGGTTTGAAGAGGCAACTGTGATATATTTTACATGAGGACTTTAAGGGACCATTTTAGATTCCATGCAGTAGGAAGGCATACCAAACTTTGATTATTCTGGGAAAAGAAAATTAAGAAAAATGTTTGAAGGAGACAAGTATTTGTTGAGGGCCTACTGGGTGACAAACTGCATTGGAAAATGGGTTATAGAGTATGGTGGAGAGCTCAGGGCCTTGGAGTCAGATGACTTCAATTTGAATTTTGGCTATGACAACTGCTATTTGGGTGCTTATGGGAGTAAGAGAACTGCAATCTATATGATTGTAGTGAGGATTGGAGGGAATCAAGTGATTTGTCTCTATTCTGTGCCTGGCATGTAATAGGCCCTCAATAAACATGGGTCTTATTATTGTTAGTATTGTCATTATTGTTATTTTTGTAATTTAATTACTACAACCATTACTTGAGGAAAGTGGTATTGTACACATTTTCATATGAGAAAACAAGGTTTAAGCAACCAAGAGATTTCCCTAGAGCAGTGGCTCTCACCTGAGGATGATTTTAGCTCCCAGAAGACATTGCCAATGTCTATTGGGCAATGTCTGGAGAGCTGTTTTTGGTGGTCCCAACTGGCAGCGCAGGGTGTTACTGGCATCTCCTGGGTATAGGCCAGGTGTGCTCCCGAACATTCTGGAATGCATAGGACAGCCTCTGCAACAATGATCCAGCCCCAAATGTCCATCGTGCCAAGGCTGAGAAAGTCTGGCCTAGAGTCATGGACCTGCCAGATCAAGGAGCAGAATTCGAATTCTTTTCTGATTCGCGCGTTTAGATGTTCTCCCTGAAACTATTCCATTCCTTCATGAAAATCCGGGGAGTGAAATAAAGTTAGTTTTTGGCAAGTCCCTTTAACTTTTCAGATGATATTCTGATGGCTTGAGACTCAAATATGGTGTCATGGGGTGGGTGACAGGCCAAGTACAGGGAAACTGAGGTGATGTGTGAGGGAACCGCCATCCATTCATTTTTCACTGTTCATTTGTGTATTGAATCATTATTGATCATTAACTTCCCAAACACTTAGTGAGCACCTACTCTGTGCTAGTCCACAGTCCATATTCTTTTTTTTTTTTTTTTTTTTAGAGGAAGTTTGGCTCTTATTGCCCAGGGTGGAGTGCAATGGTGTGATCTCGGCTCACCGCAACCTCCGCCTCCTAGGTTCCAGTGATTCTCCTGCCTCAGCCTCCGTAGTAGCTGGGATTACAGGCATGTGCCACCATGCCTAGCTAATTTTGTATTTTTAGTAAGGACGGGGTTTCTCCATGTTGGTCAGGCTGGTCTCGAACTCCCGACTTCAGGCGATCTGCCCGCCTCAGCCTCCCAAAGTGCTGGGATTACAGGGGTGAGCCACCGCTCCCAGCCCACAGTCCATATTCTTATGCAGCTTCTGTTTTGCCAGCCAAACCTTACTGAGAAATGAAAGATAACATTTCTGACATGAAACATAAGAAATGAAAAATATGCTTCAGTATACAAAAGTCCAGTTTATGAAGCTGTGTGTTTGGAGGCCTCACACTGATATTTGTTCATTTATTCATTGACTATTCAAAATACATTTGTACACTGCCGTCTTCTTGGGTATATAACCCCTAAGAAACTCTGTTGTCTGTCTTTTCATAAACCCTATGTTTAATGGCAGTTTTATCATTTCATTGCAAGTAAAAATCCTTTCAGAAACAGGGGCTGTATTTTTCTGTGTCTCTGAGGACTTTTGGAGGTTAATGCTTGGAGAAGGAACTCTTTCTTGGACATTTCCTGAGCCCTGTGGTTTACTTTTAATAATTATTTTGGTATGAAATAGTTTGCTGGGTTTTGTGGTTAGTGTCATAAAGTACCTAATTTCCCTAAAGAAAAATAAAGCCTTGACCTATTAAAAAAAGATTGAATTGAATAAAAGTAAATCTAATTTTTTTAAAAAGGTGTCTATTATTGTAGAAATTTCTTTAATGACAGAAAACAAGCACATGTGTGTGCACACACATATACATCTCAAAACGATACATCTAAGGCCTTGCTTCTCAACAGTTTGTAATTTCCTCCTAGGAAAAAACAAGAATTGCTGCTGCTGTTATTATTCTTATGAACTCCATTGATCTAATAACTCATGTTTTTTTTTTTTTTAATTAACCACAAATTTTCCCGTAGTGAGGAAGAGGTAAACAGTTTCCTTGATGTTGGGAAGTCCCTTTTTTAGAAGTGTATAGTCACTGCAAATTAGCTAGGCTGTTAATTTTTTTTTTCTTCTTTTCTGTTCTTGTCTAAATAGAAGAATCCATGAAGCAAATGTATCCTGTGCTGTGCTTATGGAAGAACTTGCAGTTCAACACCACAAAACACAGTTTCCTTGGTCACTCCTTTGTAGTCTGAAATGTTTGAACAGTTTAATTGTATATGAAATGTCTAAATAGTTTAATTCTTTGAGTCATGGGACAGCCAACTCTATGATCTTTCTGAAGTACTAAAAATACGTGAACAGTTGTTACGACAGACAATGTAAGATTTTGTTTCTTGATCAAGTTTTGTTAGATTTCTCTTCTCTTCTTCCCTCCCCTTTGTTCCCCTCCCATCTCTTCTCTCCCGTTTCCCTCCCCTTCGTCTCCCCTACCCCCTTTCCCCTTTAATCCCTCTCTTCTCTCCTCTCCCTTCTCCACCTTTTCCTCAACAGTTAATCTCTTTGAACCCTTTGCACCCTTTCAGGGTTGAGGCTCCCTCTTTTATTCTGGCTTTTCCCTCTTTTTCCACATTCTTTAACACTTAACCTTTTCTCTCTATCATTCTTCCATGCCCAACATTTACTACATTTTTATGAATAAATCTCTTAAAATATACACTTGATATTAGGATGTTTATTTTTTTTACTTGAATTTTGGAAAGTTTATGTACGAAAGTGCAGTTAAGAATTGGTAGTTTCAAGATGTGGTTTGCTTTTGTGATATGAGAGCAAGTGTTTTTATTTGACTCTAACATGTATCATTTCAATTTCTTTTTGTTCTGCTTTCGAGGGTCTCTGCAGGGTCTCAGAGTCCTGGAGGGGCAGAGACCATCTTCAGTGAGGGAGCTCTGAGTGAAGGAAGATCTGGGAGTTGGCTGTCTTGTGGAAGGTCAGCATGATGACGTCTCTAGACTTAATCATGCTGAATCCTGTCCCTTGAATTTGAAAGGCTATACAATAATTTTGTCCTGCTTATCAGAGCCATAAAACCACATTAAGGTATAGATAGAGGGCACAGCTCCTTCACACACGTGTATTGCTAATGGTTCTGAATCTAGTTTTTGAATAAAGCTTGTCATTTTCTGGGTGTATTGTGGAGACATGTTATAGGAATCATTTGCTGACTTCATGTTCATTCTATTTAAACTAACAAGAACCAAGTCTACAATATGACATAATTTTGCCTTGTAACTTTTTTTCTGATCTTGCAATTTCCCTTTGTCTTCTTAGCTAACCAATTTAAGTTAGGAAGATAATTGATCTATTGCCACGTGTTTCTTAACCTCCTCTCCATTTGTAATCCTTTCTTCTCGGTTGGAAGGAAACTAGAATTTAAAAATAACAAATATTTTGATGACCATTTATAATTTTATCTACAATTTTAATGGTAACTTTGATGTTTTAAAGGTATTCCACACCTCAGAATCCCCCTCTAATAATTTTTAAGGATTTCTTCCTTGGGTGGAGCAAAAAAGAATGAGGCCTTCCCTGACCATCTCATGTTATGCTAAATGACAGCTACCTGCTGGTTTCTTGGGTTTTTTTGCAGTGATTAAGAACATTTGTTATCATGTATTTTAATCATCTGTGTATTTGCTTATTTGTTGTTATCTTTTCCGCTATATATTACAAGGGCAGGAAGAATGTTAGTTTTGTTCACAATCCTCTAATATTTAATATGTGCATGGTATGCAACAGACACTCGATAAATATTTGGTGAGTGAAAAAATGCATCTTTTTTTTTTTAAATGACGAGGTCGTTCTCTGTCACCTAGGCTGGAGTGCAGTGGCATGATCATAGCTTACTGTAACCTCCAACCCCTGGCCTCAAGCAATCCTCCTGCCTCAGCCTACCAAATAGCTAGGACTACAGGCATATGCCACCATGTCTGGCTAATTTTTTAAATTTTTTTGTGGAGACAAGATCTTGCTATGTTTTCCAGACTGGTCTCAAACTCCTAGCCTTAGGTGATCCTCCTGCCTTGTTCTTCCAAAGTACTGGGATTACAGGTATGAGCCACCATGCATGGCCAAAAATGCATTTTTAGAAGAATGGATATAGAGCTGTTATGACTTAGTCCATTTAATATAGACTAATTATGTGAAAATCTACTTTGCAAAGCGGATTTGGGGTCCACGGTATCTGTTAGCAGAGCCAATTTTTTTTTTTTTTTTTTTTTTTTTGAGACAGAATCTCACTCTGTCACCCAGGCTGGAGTGCAATGGCATGATCTCGGCTCACCGCAACTTCTGCCTCCCGGGTTCAAGTGATTCTCCTGCCTCAGCCTCCTGAGTAGCTGGGATTACAGGTACCCACCACTATGCCTGGCTAATTTTTGTATTTTTTTGGTAGAGACAGGGTTTTACCATGTTGGCCAGGCTGGTCTTGAACTCCTGACCTCAAGTGATCACCTGCCTTGGCCTCCCAAAGTGCTGGGATTACAGGTGTGAGCCACTGCACCCGGCCCATTTTACTAATTTTTAACTGAAGAGTTGGTTTTCAAATGAGGAATTCATTTGATAATGAGAAAGGTTTTTTTAACTTTGGGGGTCAAGAACCAATGTATAATTTGAAGATAAAGGTCCTTTCCCCAGAAAAATGTAGTTAGACCACTACAAATTTATGCATATAATCATAAGATTTATGGACCTTTAGAGGTGGGTCCTTGAACTCCAGTGCTAAGAACTCAGGCTAAGAACTCATATGTAACAGTTCCACTTAATTTTTAGGTTGGGTTTGCAGCAATTTATGAGGATAATAATTCTTGCTGAAGATGAAAGACAAAAGTGTCAGATGCCCGGCGAGGACAGTGCTATCCACTAAGGGGTTTAATTCTTGCCTCCATTCTTTCTGAGGCTTTTAAAATAAATAACAGGATTCTGATAAAGATTGAGCTGTTTCACTTGAGACTCTGTGGGCCTATGGACTTGTAATGAAAACCACAGTTATTGTTAGTTTATTTCCATGTGTAATTAAAGACAGGAAAAAAATACGAGCCAGTAAAATGAGTAATGCAAGGAAATTCTGATGCACAGCTTCCTTTTGAAGATGGTTTTACACATTCATTCCTGTCTAGTTCCCTGTTGAAGATTCTTATCTTGGCTGCGTAGATTGTTCAGAATTTTCACCCCATAGGAAAACAACTAAACCAAGCAGGTATTCTGGCTGACCTAGGCCATATTCTCTCTTAAGTTACATGATTTCACCTATCATGTTGGTTGGTGGTCTTATTGCCTGACTTCTCTTTTATTTACAATTCCTGTGGTACATTATAGCTTTCTGGAGCCAGGTTAAGAATGAGATAGTCTGCCCCCAACCCCAGGAATGCTTGGATGTTATTTTCTGGTCTTGGCAACCTAAGGATCTCTTAACTTCTTTAATCTGATTAGTGGGGAATTCAGAACTATAGTTACAAAATAGTTCGCCTAAGCTATTACTGCTTTGATGGAATTAATGATCAAATATTGGCTAATGCCCAAAGCAGATTCGTGAACTGTGCTTAATTTTACATTTCCCTTCTCAAAGGCAATTGTGGAACAAAGACCTTTTATGTTGGTTGAACCCAATTAATGAATGGAAATGTAATTTCATTTCTTCTACAACTATGGTTGAATTTGATGAGTCTTGCTTGTCTACAACAACATGTATACGAATATCACTTTGTTTTTACTAAGTGAAGTTATTAAGGCAAAATACTTTTTGTTGAACTTCTGTGGTGGATAAACACTTTGATACCTTTATTTGGGTCAAAATGTTCTTTAAACAGCCTTTGAGGCATTGACCTCATCAAAGCAGTTAATTTTCCAATGACCCATTTTGGAGTAACATGGACACAATGGCACCTTCTCTAGACTTGATCTAAAGTGTAGCATAGTTGGTAACTAAGCTTCGTGATTGCAAATGCCAGAGACTGTTAAGAGTTGGTTGTATATTTGATGACTCTGTTTGTTTAGCAGTTTGGTAGAAGCTACTTGGTTGATCTTGGCTTTTTGCCTGATATACATATGTAAATATATAAATATAATATGTAAATAATATATAGACTTAACAGGTCAGCCTGTTTTATAAATAAAAATGGGAGCATTGCTCAGAAAATGGCATAAGAATGAGACATAATATGTATTTATATATACAGATATAAAATATAAAAATATAGATAGTATAATATATAATATAAAAAAATATAAATATATAAAATTAGAGTGTTCTGTTACAAGATTTGTACTCATTAGTAATTCAATCAATTTTAATGACTACTTGATATAATTGTAAAAGTATTTACAGGGGATTCAATGATGAACTGAAACCAGAATAACCATACAAATTTTAGTTCAGTTATATGCCTTTGAGAGTCAAGGGGGGCACTTTTAAGTACTCTAGGGCAGCAGGTATAAACTGGAACTATCTCAGGAAAGTTGAGATGAATGGTCACTGTAATTAAAGCATACATATTCTCTGTCATGGGGCTTGCAGGTAACGGGGGAGACATAGACAAATCCAATAATCAGATAATAAATACCAATTTATAGCTATAAAAAAATGATAAAGCGCATATAGTAAGAGGAGTTGATCTGGTCATGGGTTAGGGAAGGCCTCCCTAGGGAGGTAAAGTGTTTGCTGAGCTCTGGAAGAAGAGTAGGAGTGGAGTAGGGGAGAAGGGAGTACGGTGTGACCAAGGAATTGCCAGAAGACCAGGGAGACTCACTCATGGACATCAGAGCAGAGCCTGGTGAGGGAAGAGGCTAGGAAGCTAGGTAGGGTTCACACCATGCAGGACCTTGACCTCCCTGGGAAGGGTTTAGATCTTTACCCTAACTGCCATGGGAAGCCATTATAGATTTTAGTGGAGGAGGTGAGGGGGAGGGATTTTTAGATGGGTGAATCACATGATCAGATGTGCTTTGGGAAAAGATCATCTGGGCTGTAACGTGGAGAAGAGATTGAACAGGGATGGGTAGGGTGAAGTGGGGCTGGGGACAAAAGTAAGTTTGGGGAGAGTGGTTCAGTGGCTTTGCATTAATCCAAGTGGGAGACTATGATGACTTTAGAGTAGTAACAGTGGGGTGGAGCATATGGATAAATTTAAGAGATATTTTGGAGCAAACTCAACAGGACTCTTCCAAACTTAAGAGTTTGGAAACAGACTCTTATGGTGAAGGAAGGGTATTTAAAATTATTTTCTGCTCTCCTATAATAATATTACAGTTTTGTTGTGTCTGGTCAGCCTGTTTTATAAATAAAAATGGAAGCATTGCTCAGAAAATAGGATAAGGAATGGGGTGAATGTGGGGGAGAGTACAGAGTTTTAAGTTGTTAGGCAAGAGTTGAACTGTAGCATGATCTCAACCAGTATTGCTGTGTCACTGATTTCTTACCCTGATCTCTTCTCAATTAGCCTTTTGGACAGCAGGTCCAAGATATCATTTAGGATGCCAGAACAATAATCTTCTAAATAATACCCTGGTGCCTTGAAGGGGTTAAGGTGTGGATTCCCAGATGCTTTATCTATGACCAGCCTGCATCTTAGACTTTGGGCCCAACTGGTAGATCACATAATTCTTTTATAAGGCTGTTGCTCATATTAAAGTATGATGTAATAAAGGTTATGAATTAAAAACAAAAACCTACAGGGTCACATGAGTGTGTATAGACATCAATGAACTAAGTACATTTTTTTTTTTTTTTTGGCAGAAGACTTGCTATTGCGTATAACATAGCATCAGGCTGACAATGGTATTTAAATGTAAATGTTAGCCAAGTAATGAGATGTTGTTGTTTGCTTCTTTTGTGGGCTTTGGATTCTTGTGTCATTCATTCTGCCTTTATTGATCTACATGGCTTTTAGCATTATGGCATTCTAAATTTCTAAAGATAATACCATGAACATTCTTCCAAAAATATTCTCAGTTAAACAAGAAGCGGAGACTCTCTTATGGGTCTCTCTTCTTTTGCTTCTCTCTTGAATCGTGACAAATTATGAAATTTCAATTCTAGTTTATACTTAGAGATTCTGTTTTCATTAGCAGTCTCTTTTGCTTGAGTTGAGGTGAGGAAGGATGTTGTTAGAAATTCTCATTTTCACCTACTGGCTCTTTCTTTTTCAGTTTTCTTGTATGTGCCCTAAGCTGAGTATTCATTTTAAGCACGCTCATCTACCCTTGGTCCTCTGTCCTGAGCCTCATACTGACTGGCCAGAAAAACTGGATGTTATTTTTCAAAAGCTTAGTACAGATTTTGATATCTTGTTGCAGCATTTGATACTGAGAATGACTGAGGCCAGTGTTCAGGGATGATGCAGGTGGTTTTGATTACTGATTGCCAATTCATGTCTTTACAAAGCATTGTGTCATATTTTATCTTAAATGTGGTTAAATTTTTTTCCATTCATTTCTTAAATCTTTCACACTGAATTGGATAGGTTGTTGAAGTTCAAACTGTGTTTGCTATAAACTGGGTTCTTGGATTGCTGTCCAGTGTGAGCTTGGGCAGTCCAGAGATTTATTTGATGGCGGTGTGCTCAGCTTTTGAAATTAAGTAATAGAAGTAGGATTTAAAATAACTTTTTTAACATACTAGTTTTGATCTTTTATCAAAAGATCAGTTTTGATTAACTCCCTGAAAAGACATGTAATTTCAACATTATCTGTGTGATAGGTGGAACACATATATTGCTTTAAGTCTACTAGTCTTAGCTTAAAAATCCTTATCAGTGACAAGGAAATAATAATGCCTACCTTCAGAGGCCACTGTGAGGGATAAATGAGGCCATTCATGCAGTTGTTCATTTGACAGATATTTACGAAGCATCTGCAGTGTACATGGGACTGGTGCTTAACATTGGAAATGACAGAGAACAAAATCAATTCTTTGGCCTTCATGGAGCTTATATTTTACCTAATATTTGTAAAATGCATGATAGATGATCACTAAATCGTAGCTCTAATTGTCACTACCTAAAATTTGGATAAAACTTTGAGATCTAAAATATAATGTTAAATGATTTCAGGTCTTCCCTTATTTTAACTTCAAATTAAAATAGAGATGTTGAAGAAGTTCTGTAGATATATTCTGCACATTAATTTTAAGGTTCTAAAGCAGTGGTTCTCAACTCTGACAACACATTAGAATGACCCTGGAGGCTTTTCAAATACTGAAATACCAGCATTGGGAAGCTTCTCTCAGAGATTCTGATGGTGGTCTAAGGTGGGCACTGGTATTTGTTTTAAAAGCTCCTAAGGTAATTCTATTGGGCAGCTAGGGTTGAGACTCTCTGAAATACTTTACGAGTATTTACATGTTATGGCTAATGATAGATTTGCTATTTATGTATCAAGGTACATAGCTTGATATGAGAGAAGGGCTATGGCATTAGCTATGGATTGGACAAGTTTGATGATAGGTTTCCGAGCAAAATATATGGCTTCTGAGAACCCAGGTGTATGGACTGTAGGCATGACTGCCACAGTGCATCTCTGTCCCCTGGACCAATCACTGTACCACAAAGCCCTCAGTATTCTCATCCATAAAGTCTGGTTAAATGCAGTGAGGATGCCTGCCAATACTAGCAGTTTGCTGCTCTACAGGGTATTGATTTAATACCCCAGTGTATGAATTATCTGTTTCCCAGAATGGTTTCCAGCCTGCTGCCTCGTTCCCTTCCTTTGCCACAGCTAATCAAGCCAGTGGTGAACATTCAGTCAAAGCCTGCCAGATCTTCAGCTGGCAAACACACAGCTAACTCATTCTGGAGAGACTTTGAGTAATGATGCAAATGTCATTATCATCTGGGAAGCATAGAATGACAAGGAAGGGATGGGAGAGCTTGATTACCACCTTGGTCTTTGTGTGATTTGAGGAAGACTGTGTACACAGAGAGAATCCTAGAGTAGGTGTGTGAGGCAAGGTGCATGCACATTCCACAGGGCTGCAACTCGATGGCCCATGAGACAGACGGAGAGGAGAGCTTTGTCCCTGACCTGGTTCCAGTTCCAGTCCTCAGGGCCTCACCTGTATTTAATTCTGTCCTTGGGCAACTGAAATTTCTTGCTGTTTCCTTATCATTCCTCCTTCCTTGTACTTCCTTCAGTGGGTTTCTGTCCTTATGCAACCCCAGATGCTTTGAGTAGAACATTAGATTAGTAGAAACTTTTCAGTAACCAGTGGGGCAGTACTAAAAATAGAAATGGGGTAAGGAGAATAAGCAAAAGAGTGTGATGTTGTGGAAAGAATGAAGACAGTAAGTTATAGTCTTAGCTCTGTCCCAAAATAGCTCAATGACCTTCCCCAAGGTGCTTAACTCTCCCAGGTTTGTCTAAAATGGAAATGGTACAGTCTCATAGGGCTGGGGTAATGAAAAAAAAATAGATTATAGTTGTAGAAATGCCTTGAAAAGGTAAAATGGCACACCAGTAAGGAGATCATCTCGTATCCCCTCAGACATTTAGACAATGTGAGATTTGAGTTGTTTGCTTTCAGAGACAGAGCTAGGAGAGAAGAGAAACTGAGTCATAATAAAATATGCCTGAGGGGCAAAGTTTTTAAGTGTTCATTGAATTCTAAATGGAATACTTCTTTACTTCTGTCAACTTTTAATTTTCACAGCTTTATTATTCTCCCAATGGTTATTCTTTCTTTCTCAGAATTTCTAATTATTTGCTGCCTCAATTGTCTCAGTTTTTCAAATATATATTTTTAGATAGAGTTCAATTTCTTCATGAGGTTCTGCTCACAATGTGGGTGACATAGTTCTTTGTGTTATGAATTCGTGATAAAGTTACTGATTTTCTTTCTTTGCATTCAGTGAAGAACAAGAATTAGGGCATGCATGTAAACGATTTGGTTGGTTGGCCTTCTTGTCCTCACTTGGCATATCCTAAAATCATTTTATTGTCTCCTACATAGTGGATTGGGCAATGGGAAAGGCTTACAATTGGAAAGGAAAGTTGGTGTAGGTCTTTCCAGCAGTAAAATCGATTAAAGATCCTTTTACTTTTGCCTCTCACATAAACCGAATGTGTAAGTGGCTCTGAGAAAGGTAATGATATTAATGCCCAAATGTACCCTTAAATATACTATTATAAGTGTACTTACTATGAGCCACTTACAATGTACTATTCCAATTATACAATTGGAATAGAAAGGGTGTCAAGCATTCAGGACTGAGGAAAATTGGCCTGGCAGTGAACAGGCTTACTTTTGGACACTGACATTAAACCTGACTCAGAAGATTTTCTCATTCCTTAATGTTACTCTTCAAGATAACTTTTCATTGACACAGCCAGGTAGCTAAGGGAAGATAAAGTAAAATCAAAGAAAGATTGGATCTGTCAGTAGGTTGAATGTGCACAAAAGCTTTCCACTCTTTTGCTTCCATTATGCATTTACACCAAGTGGAATAAGTCTCCCTCTGGGAAGCACTGTTGCAATTCTCAGTACCTTTGGGCATTAATATCATTCCCTTTCTCAGAGTCACTTACAAATTCAGCTTATGTGATAGGCAAAAGTTTAAGGATTTTTGGTAGAGTTTACTGCTGGAAAGACCTAGGCCAACTTTCCTTGCATTCCAAACTGTTTCATATTGCTATAGTGGAAAAGGAAGATCACTGCTACTTGTAGATCTGACATTGGAACACAAGTCTCTTGAATCATTAGCTTTTCTGGAGTTACACAGCTTTTGTATATTTGAGATTTCTTTAAAAGGTGTAAAGTTCATTTTCAGTGAGTATACAATACCATTCTTTTTAACAACTGACAAATTGATTAGCATTTATTGAATTAAATCTAGTTGAAAGTCAGTAATTTTTAAAGAGTGCCTTTTAAAAACTTGGTGTTATGAACAAAAAGTGAGAATACTTAAGGATCTTAGATAAAATTGTGAAATGGACTTAACTAGGCAATGAAAGATTGCGAATCCATTACTTTCTGGAGACCCCTTAAAATCTATGCGAACTAAATGGAGGGCCACTAGGTGTTTAGATGTCCCTGGAAGATATTAGATGCCTATCAACAATATGGTTCATCATTGTTTCATATGCCCTTCAGTCCATGAGGTAAATGGTGGTATGGCTGGCTCATGGGAACTAGGGAAAACATTATATGCTATTGGTCAGGTCACTGTGTCACTGGGCAGCTTCTTGATTTCCTTTTCAACCTATTTCCTGTTTATAAAAAAAAAAGTGCAACTCTCTGCCAGTGCGGTATTCTCAGGTCAAATAGGAAACAGGTTAAATAATCAATTCTCCATATACTTTTGGCCATCTTCCCAAATGTAATGAGTTCACAGTGTCTGATGACCCAACCTTGTGGTATAGTTTATAAGGAACAACTTAAGTATTGACTCATTCATTCATTCATTTAATAAGTCTTCTCCCATTCTATATATTTTTGTTATTTTGATCTCACTCTGTCACCTAGGACGGCGTGCAGTGGTGTAATCACGGCTCACTGCTGCCTTAATTTCCCAGGCTCAAGCGATCCTCCTGCCTCATCCTCTCAAGTAGCTCGAACTACAGATGCCCACCACTATGCCTGGCGAATTTTTTAATGTTTTGTAGAAACGGAGTCTCCCTATGTTGCCCAGACTGGTCTCAAACTCCTGGGCTCAAGCAATCCTCCTACCTCAGCCTCCCAAATTGTTGGGATGAACCAGTGTGCCCGGCCCCATTCTAACTTTTTTAACTTGCCAGCTTTACTGCCATTTGTGTGTGTGTGTGTGTGTGTGTGTGTGTGTGTGTGTGTGTGTAGTCTGAAATTTTGGTATCTTTGTATACCAAAGAGGCATGCCAGTTATTAATCTACTGTGGCATGTAAAAAGAAGGTGCAAGCTTCCAGGTGTCCCCTCCCAGTGGAGTCACATGGAGATTTGCTTGATTCTCCCGGCAACAAAGGCTAAGTATTACCAGCCAGGAAAGCTCACTGGCACTTTGATGTTCAGGGATTTTACTGGAGATCATATAGTGTCTGTGTAACTGACCTCAACTACTTAAGACTTCAGCTCTTCTTTTCTCCCTGGGCAAAAACAGGTGTTTGCCCTAAATCGCACTGTAAGGATAAACTTTTCTGGTAAACTGGTACAGCATGGCTCAGGGCCTCAGGTTTATAAAAACAGATGCTAACCATAAATACAGTGGGGCCCAGGGCCTCAGGCATACAAAAACAAATGTTTACCATAAATACAGTATGACCCAAGACCTCAGACATACAAAAACACTGAACAAAGCAGAATATTCCAAGGGTTCAGAGGTTATCTCCTAGGAGTTAACAAGGTCCAGTCCTGAAGATAGGCCTTTCTTTGGAATGTGCAGAGTTCTAGCAACCCAGGCCTACCAAGTTAACCGTTTCCTGCCCACATTGTCTAGTAATAAGGTTGACTCTGGACAACACAGGTTTGAACTGCTTGGGTCCACCTGTACGTGATGTTTCTTCTGCCTCTGCCACTTTGGAGTCTGCAAGACCAAACTCCCTCTTCCTTCTCCCCCTCAGCCTACTCAACATGAAGATGATGAGGATGAAGACCTTTTTGATGATCCACTTTCACTTAATGATTAGTAAATATCTTTTCTTTCTTGTGATTTTCTTAATAACATTTTCTTTTCTCCAGCTTACTTTATTGTAAGAATACAGTGCACAATAAATGTAACACACAAAATATGTGTTAATTGACTATTTATATTATTGGTAAGCCTTCTGATCAACAGAAGGCTATTCTCTGTTGAGTAAGTTTTGGAGACAGTCAAAAGTTATATGTGGATTTTTGACTGTGTGTGTGGGGTAGGGGAGTTGGCATCCCTAACCCCTACATTGTTCAAGGGTCAACTGTATTTTATTGAATGCTAGTCATTGTGAATGTTATGCTGTGTGTCTCTGGATTTTATCATTTTGTAAGGAGTGTTGAATTTTGTTCTGGAAACCGGATCATTTCCTTGGGATCAGCTTGATTCTTTCAAGGGCTGTCTTTAAATTTTCTGAGAGTGGATCTAAAGTCGTCTTATTGTAGGCTTAGTTTAGCCCTATACCCAAGTGTGGTCTTTCTGGGGTCTCTACAGAACACTCCTGGTGTTTAAAGAAGTCTCTCCACTTCTGCAGGTTGGAACTTGAATGTTTCCCAGCCCTTGATGAGCTCTGAAAGTTGTTCAGTTTATAACTTTATTACAGATGCTCTCTTCCTGGTAGTCATTCTTTCTCTAGTAGTTGCTGTTTGCCCAGCACAGTGACATCTCACCCTCTGCATATACACATTACTATTCAGCCAAAGACTCAAGGACACCCCTAGAAAGGCTTCTAGGTCTCTTCCTTTGTTGTACTGTGGCCTGCATATTCCAACCATCTCATTCTCCCCAAATGTAAACCGTTTCTTTCCATGTCATTGAGACTCCTCTCTGCTGCTCAGGTTCCTTCTCTCTGCTCCACCATCTGGAAAGTATTTCTAGACAGAAAGCATAGGTGATCACACTGCTCATCTCATTTGTTTTTCTTCCTTTGGGAACCACAGTCATGAACTGTTGTTTAATAACTGAAAACTCTTGTTTCATATATTTTTGTCTGATTTTCTAGTTGATTGTAGTGGGAGAAATAATCTGGTACCAGCTGCTTTTCATGGCTGAAGTGTAATTTACTCTAACAATTTTTATGTAAGACCAGGGGTTTGAGAATCAGACATGTGGACTTCAGATTTGGTTCCCAGCATTTGCTAAGTTTTGATCTTTGGCAATTAGTTAACATCTCTCTGACTTAGCTGCTTTATTGTAAAATGGGCATGGTAGTACCTAATTCATAGGGGTTTATGAGCATTATTTGTGATAGTGCAAGTAAAATGCTTAGTATAGTTCCTTACACATATTAAGGCTCATGCATTGATGATGATGTTGATAATGGTGATGGTGGTGGTGGTATTCAGCTGTCTGTATTTTCACTATAAGTGAGGATGTTACATAGAAAAAAATGCTTTTGTTATGTTACAAAGTGAAAGTGCTGCAAGTCTTGTGGCAGTTAATTGTCACAAATGTGATAGGATCAAGGAGAGCTTAGACACTCTTCCTTTTCACTGCTTGCAGAACAGTCACAGAAGTTACAGAAAAATTCATTGATGACTTCTGGGTGTGGTAGCCAGAAGAGTTGATGCTTTTTCTGAAAATACTCATATAAATTTAGGGATACAAAGCTCCTGAAGACTGTATTTAAAATGCCTTTAAAAGTGAACCTGATTATATCTTTAATGTTTTGCTTTTTAAGCTGTGTGGTGCAAACATAGGTGTGTTTATTATTTTTTTTATTCTATTTGATATTTTGATATACCTGAAATGGTTCATAATTTTCCAAACCTGTCTCACCCCCTCAAAAGCAGGCCTTTTTCCAGAGTCAGTCTGTGCTGTAAGTCTAATCTGTTAACATTTGAGTGGATCAAATCTTAAAACCGTGAGATAGCTTCTCATTAGTACTAGTGTATGTATTTGAGAAATTGTTGAATTAAACATGCAAGTTGCAGTATGATGTGTACAATGGTACTACTCACGTAAAATTTTAAAATATGTAGAACATTACCGTATACTCTGGATGGATGTGTGTGTGGTGTGTGTGTGTGTGTGTGTGTGTGTGCATGAAAAACTCGGTTTGGAAAGAAACATGAAGTTTAGGAAAACAATTATTTTCTGAGAAAAGAGATGGGAGGGAGAGCAGGCAAGAATTCAAAATAGTCTTAAATTGGATCCATCATATTTTATTTCTGAAAAAAATGAATCAAATATTCCAGACAACATTTTAGAATCTGAATGGTGCATGTATGGGTATGTTATATTCTTCTTTGTATTTTTCTATATGTTTGATACTTGTCTTAAAAATAAATGTAGTAACAATAATGTACAAGTTGGTAATGGAATTAAAACTTTTGGCTCTAGGGGCTTGGTTCATGTTTGATCAATATCGAGCCTTTTGGGGTTATCTTCAGGAATGTGATTGTAATATCCTGCATTGTGTCTTACTCTGGGACCACCTCAGAATGTAAAGTTATACTTAGGAGTCCAGAACACCTTCCTTTTGTAAACACATATGCATTAGATATTGTTAGGATAAAACTTTGCTGATGGTTTTATCAGCGATAAACTTCATACTTAGGTATGAAGTATGAATATTTAATGCAGTATGAAGTTTGAATATTGTAATGCAGGGACTTTTTCCTGGGCCAGTCTATACTCTTAAGTCTAATCTGTTCCCCTTTGAGTGGATCAACTCTTAAAACCCTTAAATAGCGTCTCATTAGTAGGACAAAGTTCATGCAACTTAAGGGGACCTAGGAAGCCTGCTTCCCCTTTTCCCCTGTTGCTCCTCCCACCATCCTTTTTTCTTTCTTTCTGTTATCCAACTATACTAGACTTTTTATCCTTCTTCTGTTTCCTCTTAGGTGTCCTGTTCATTCTCTTGAGGAGGCATTGATTTCCCCTTTCCTCTTTAACTCCGTCCCTATCCCTCAGTTTTTCTAGTGGACCGCTCTACATCAGTCAAATCTTAGCTTCAGTATCCCAGTGTAACCACGTAAGTTCCACTACTGTATGCTTTCTACAATTCTCCAGTATTAATGCTCATATCCTCACTGTTATTACTCACATGCCCACCTTTCCAGTCTTCAATTTAAGCCCTATTAGGAAGAAACCATGTTTATCTCCATTTCTCTAGCACCTATGTAGCATTTATAATATAAGCACTAAATAAATATTTGTTGAATGAAAACATGAATTAAGTACAGTTTGGGCTTCTGATGAATATATACTCACTAGATATTTAAAATTTTTAATGGAAAATACTGGATTTAAAGAAAACTTTTATGAATATTTTAATGAACACTTTCATAAAATATTGAGAGGATTTATGTTCAAAGATATATTTTTAAATTGGAGAAGTAAAGTGTTTACTCACAAGGAAAGCAATGCTAGAGTCCCATGGGCATTAACAGGTTAATTTTCTTCTTTAAATAAATTAATTAAAATTTTTGTTACTAATACACGTGTATGGAAACAATCAAAGAGGACTGAAGTGTTTAAAATGAAAAGCAGTAATCTTATGCTTCAGTGTTCCTCAATTCTATCTGATTAATAAGTTAAAACTTTAATAAGATTCACCTTCAAGAAGAAAAATGTGCATGAACAAAAACAACTATAGTTGTTGAGTTGAAGGTAGAATGGGAATAAAGCCTCACACTAAAGGGGCTTTTTAAGTCATGATTTGTTTTTAAAAATGCCATCTAAAGGGCACAGTGATTCCTCCAGTGTTAGCTTGTGTTTTCTATAACCTTCTTCCTCAAAGGCCCATCCTAAAAATGATTCAGCTTTGCTTTTTTGCCCCTCTTTCCAAAGACAGGATCTCAAAAAATGGTAACTAATTTAAGCCCTGCTAAATGTCCAGATGCAGCACCTGGGAAAAATGAAGTTCAGAAGTTCAGAATTTGGAAGTGCTTAAGCTAGAAGAATCTTCTTGCCGTGGTTGCATGTCTGGTTCTGGAAGCTAGTAACTTCTTTCAGGCAGGCATTGTTCCATTAGAACAGATGGCCCGAAGTGTGGCTGTGCCAGAGAGCAGAGACCGAGTGTGAACTTGTCCAGGAAGTTGAAACACTTCTCAGAATATCTTCTTCTCCTGATAATAGCCGTGCCATTGCAGCTAGAACTTTCTGGGTTGGAAGAGTGAACTCAAACAAACAAACAAACAAACAAAAACTACAAAAAAACCATGAGACCGGGTGCCATGGCTCATGCCTGTAACCTGTAATCCCAGCACTTTGGGAGGCTGAGACAGGTGGATCACTTGAGATCAGGAGTTCGAGACCAGCCTGGCCAACATGGTGAAACCTCGTCTCTACTAAAAAAAAGTACCAAAAAAAGCTAGGAGTGATGGTGCATGCCTGCATTCCCAGCTACCTGGGAGGCTAAGGCAGGGGAATCGCCTGAACCCGGGAGGTGGAGGTTGCAGTTAGCCAAAGTTGCACCATTGCATTTCAGCCTGGGTGACAAGTGAGACTCTGTCTCAAAAAACAAACAAACAAACAAAAACTTAAAAGCTAGAGTTAGAGCATTGATGTCCAATGTGGTAGCTATTGAACCCTTGAAATGTGGCTAGCCCAAATTGAGACGTACTGTATGTGTGAAATGCACACCAGACCTCATAGATTTCGTATGAAAAAGGAAAGTAAAATATCTTGTTAACAATTTTTAATATAGATTCGTTTTGAATTATGTTTTGGGTAAATAAGGTAGTAAAATTGATTTCACCTGCTTCATTTTGTTTTTCTTTTTAATGTGGCTACTAGAAAATTGAAATATACATGTGTGGCTCATTTTATATTTCTATTAGACAGTGCTGCTTTTGAGAGAAACTTTACCAGGGATGTTCATGGAACTGTGTCCAAGTTACACTTTGATGTGACTCTTTATTCTGGAGTAGATCAGATATGGAATCTAAACCTTGGAATTTCTAAGTTAGCTTCTTAGTAACTTACAGTTTAAATGTAGCAATGAAAACAAGAGTAGGATTATTTTTTTCAGTTGTAAAAGAAATTTCTAGAAACTAAGAGCTTTACAGAGCTTAAAATTTATTCTCATTGTTTTATTTTTAAACTCTAAGTTTCTGCCAGGACAAAAATGTTCAGTTCTTTTTGGATTCTGATGGCCTGGTAAAACTTCTTTGTAAACCTAGGGGAAGTGATAGAATTGGCACAGGAGAAAATTAATTTGGTTGGGATCCATGAATGGAATGGAGGTGATGTGCAGGGCTTGCAGTCTGTTGTAATCAATCATTATAGAAAGTTTTGCTGCGATGCTGGCCTGCCCAACACTCTGCACTTTGGGCAACATCGTGACAAGATATCTTCCTGTAGATCCCTGCTCTGGTGCAATACAAGTGTCAACATAGAAATAGAATGTGTGTTATTATAGGCCACATATATACACATTCAATAAAATGTCTCAGCATTTACTCATGTGTGTGTGTGTGTGTGTGTCTGTGTGTGTGTTCTGGAAAAAAGTTAAATGAGATTTTCCACAACTTTTTAAAAAAATTTCAGCCTAGTTGTAGGATATTTTCCAAACCCACATTTTCCAGCAATTTGAGCCCCAAACTTATAGCAATGAGGCACTTTCTTGACAAAGGTGAGTCAAAAACAGGAACCCTTTGATTCTGTTTGTCTCATGATGCTGGATGTTATAAAATAATAATAGCAAGGAGTTCATTTCTTTCCCTTTGATCGTCAGACTTTTAGCTGCTTCACTTCCATTGCTAAAGCCAGGAATTCAGAAGTGTAGGTCAGATGCTGTGCGTAGAAAATGCATTTGGGAGCATACACATTAAATGGGTTATAAATAGTATCTGCCCTGACAATGCTGGAATTTTCTCAGCTTTTAGAGACATTGAAGTCTTTGTTTTGTGGGTTGCTGCCCTCCACCCCCAACCCCCTAAGCTTGAGTCATAAAGCCTGAAAAACTAATGAGGTTGCTGAAACTTAAAATCTAATTGGTAGGATGTATGGGAAACAATGAGAGATGGCAGAAACCGTACACTTCGATTCAAGTTGGCTTCTCTGTTGCAGCATTGCAACTTGCTCACTTTGCATTTTATTGTTCCAGGTCCTTGAGTTAATTTTTTCCTTCAATAGGATCAAATTAGACCTAGATTTTAAAAAAACTCATAAATAGATAACCATCAAGGCTAATATTAGGATCCTAAAGTCTTCATTTAGAAAAGGAAAAAAAAAAAACTAAAAAAAAAAAAAGCAAAAGTTCAAACGGGATTTTCTTTTTAATTTTAAAATTTTATTTTATTATGCTTTTTGAGACTGAGTCTCACTTACTCTGTTGCCCAGACTGGAGTGCAGCGGCGTGATCTCGGCTCACTGCAACCTCTGCCTCAGGGGTTCTTGTGCCTCAGCCTCCCGAGTAGCTGGGATTACAGGCGCATGCCACTCTGCCTGGCTAATTTTTGTATTTTTAGTAGAGATGGGGTTTCGCCATGTTGGCCAGGCTGGTCTAGAACGCCTGGGCTCAAGTGTTCCACCCACCTTGGCCTCTCAAAGTGGTGGGATTACAGGCATGAGCCACCATGCCCAGCCCAAACTGGATTTTCTTGATAGTCTCTCTCTCTCAAAAATATTTTGCTCTTATCTTCTGAGTTTATAGATGATATTTTACAACAAAGGTCTACAAACTATAAACCACACCTGGCCTGTCAGCCTCTTCATGGATGCCCCTACAATTAAGAATGATTTTTACATTGAATGTTTTTCCCCCCAGCCATTTAATGTTGAAAAAACAAACAGAGAAAGAACATGTGGTAGACATCATACCTGGCCCACCAACCCTGCAATATTTGCTATCTGGCCCTTTACCTACAAAGCTTGCTGGCCCCTGGTTTAGAATGTGCTTGCTGTGTCACCCTTGCTATTAGATATGTAATCAGATAAAAAGTTTCTTTCTTGGATTTTGTTAATTCACCCATTGAATATTTCTGGAGTATTTATTCCATTCCTGGCACTGTCATAGGCACTGGGGAAATGAAGTGTAAAAAGTTACACCAAAACACAGACTAAAGGGCATATTTCAAAAGTGACAGAGCTTGCATTCCTGTCGAGAGAAAAAGACCAAACCTAACCAACCCGAACAGAAACAAGAAATGAAAAACTTAATTACCAGGAAAATAAACCAGCTGAGTATGAGATAGAGAATAACAGCAATTTCTGTGTTTCCCTCCTTGAACTGCACTATGGAATGGTGACTAAGTTATTTCCCAGATTTTGAATTCACCCACCCACATACAAACACCAAATGCTTGCTTTCCCCAAGTCATTTCCTCATTTTTAATTTTATTTTTTTCCTAAAGTCTTTTTGCCCCAACTGAAATTCATTACTCAACCCTGTCTTATTGAGTACTTTAGTTTGGTGTTTCCAAGGTTTATTTACTTGGTGTTTTTTTTTTTTTTTTTTCTTGAAAGAGTCTCACTCTGTCACCCAGGGTGAGTACAGTGGTGCAATCTCGGCTCACTGCAAGCAATTTTCCTGCTTCAGCCTTCTGAGTAGCTGGGATTACAGGTGCATGCCACCACGCCTGGCTAATTTTGGTATTTTTAGTAAAGATGGGGTTTTGCCATGTTGGCCAGGCTGGTCTCGAACTCCTGACCTCAGGTGATCTGCCCGCCTCTGCCTCCCAAAGTGCTGGGATTATGGACATGAACCGCTGCACTCGGCCTCATCCTTTTTTTAAATTAGCTTTTCTGTGTCTTTAGACTTAAGGCTTGTTGCTTGTATGCAGCATATAGTTGGATTTTGATCCTTAGTCTTTGTCTTAGCAGCTCAGGCTGCTATCATGAAATACCATAGACTGGTAGCTTACACAACATATTTATTTTTCATGGTTCTGAAGGCTAGGAAGTTCAGATCAAGGTGCTGGCAGATTTGATTCCTGATAAGGAGGTCTCTTCCTGTCTGGCAGATGGCTGCTTTCTCACTGTATCCCCAGAGAGCCAAAGAAGCTCTCTGGTGTCTCTTCTAATAAGGGCACTAATGCCATCCTGGGGGCCCCATTCTCATGACCTCATCTAAACTCAATTACCTCCCAAAGGCCCCACCACCAAACATCATATTAAGGTTAGGGCTTCAACATATGAAGACAACAGTCTTTTATGGTTTTTCCCCCTTTTTTGGTAAATATGTATTATGGATTATAGTTATTTTATTTATTTTAGTATCAGAATCTTTCCTCAGATCCGACATTCTCTAAAACTTTTGTGATCTGCACCAAAGTAAGTTACAGACAAATGTTTGCTTGTTTCCTTTATTTTGGATCTTTTCTGTAAGAATTCTTTGTGATACTACCAGATTAGTAATCCTGCTCTCCTAAGCATACTGAGTGGTAGCCTATGATTTCTTTTGTGGTTCAAAATATGCCCTGTAGCCTGTGTTTTGGTTAGCAGAATGACCAGAGCTTAGACTAAAGGCCACGACTCACACATTCCAAATACATACAGGCTTGAAGTTATCCTATTATAAAACAGTTACCACATTCATATAAATGGCCAGGCAAAGGTCAAAATATGAGCAACATTATTTGTAGCTCAGTGAGAGATTTGATATTCAAAGTCTGTCAGCATTTGTCAGAAGACTGATATTGTCAATGGCTGTTTCAGATTAAGACCAACTAAAAAGTGATTTGGTATGAACTCAGAATATAGGGAAAATAAGACAATTTGAATGTACCCCAGGAAACAAGAGCCCTGCACTTGACTCCAAAAGGAGTTCTATTATTCTGGCTGTTTCCAGACTTTATTGTATCTTGAGAAGAGAACTGTTTTCCCTCTAAATCAGTTTCATCATCTGTATCCAGGGTAGTACTCACAAGAACATGTCAATATCAATAGCATGCATATGGGGTGTTGGATTCTTAGAACTTATTGCAATTGCTTCCTCTAGGTTCTATGATGATTATCAATTTATTGCCTCTCAGGTCCAAATTCACTCTTTATTGTCTGCTCTGTGAAAATGGACCTGAACTCTTTAAATGGTATGATGTTAAGGTTTGGCAGGAGAGGGTGCTGGAGAGATGTCACAGGAAGAAGGGGTTTTCCTTCTTAAATCTGGCGTGCGTTCTCACGTGGCTGCTGCAGCATCCATGGCTTCTCCAGGACCTGGCTCTTGCAGCACTGGAGACATCTCCAGGGCTTGTTTCCCACAGCACTTGTGGCTTCTCCAGCACCATGTTCCTCCTGTCCTCTGGCTTCACTAGTGCCTGGCCCATGCAGTGCATAGTGGCCACAGCCGCACCTGGTAGCCAGCGGCTTCCTTTGGCACCTCTCCTTGGGCTGTTTTGTAGCAGGGTGCCTCTGGTGGGACACCTCCCTGTGAACAGCTTCCCTGAAACCCTAGAGGATGGATTCCAGTAAGCTCCACCACTGAAGCACCACAGCAACTTCCCTGCCTCCAGGGATCTGGCTCTTAGCCCTGGGGATAAAGGCTCTCCCTTGGGCCTTGTATCTCTGTCTTAGAATTAATGGCCATTCCTTGTCTCTGCCATTCCTATATTCTTTAAAGTTCTTTCAGGTTCTCTTTACTTCTTGCTAGCTAAGTCTTGTTATAGTTAGTAATTTCTTCTATTAAAGTTTCTATTTTCAGACAGTAGTTTGAAAAGAGAAAGTTTAATAGATGAAATGACAAACCATCTCTCCTAATTGGACCCTGGGTTAATATAGGGTCCCATCAATAGTATTATGGGGTTCTGTGCTTGTGTTGCAAAAAACAAGTGGTTGAAAGAGAATCTAATGGATTTGTTCAAAGGAGCGTGAAATCAGAATGTATATGCTATTATATATTTCCCTGCACTCTTCTGGTTGAATAAACCAATTTTAGGAAAATCTGGAAGTTTGCCATTATCTGTACTGGAGGAAGAGAATAGTGGTTCTGATGATACTAGAGTGAAAAAAATTCATTGTCTGACAAATTGACCATTCTGCTTTGTGTGGGAACTTCAGGTTCTCACAACAAGGCTGCTGAGGGGACCTAGTGGATGAGTTCAGTTCCTGGGGATTGTCTGCAAAGTGATAATATCTACACTGATAATCCTAAATTGATTAAGTGTGCATGTCAAGCGTTGTTTCCTTCCACCCTCATATCTTGTGATAGGGCCATAGCAGTTGTTCTTTTCTTCCCCTTTTCTGTGTGAATCCTGCAGCAGTATGATATGGGCCAGCGTATGATGCAGAAGTAAAAGAAAAACCAGAATGAGGTGCCTTGAGGATTATCTGGTCTGATCCCTTTATTTTTGAGATGGAGAAACTGACCAAGAGTGAGGTTAAGTGTGTTGCTCTCAAGAGTGTGCACCTAGTTAGAAAACACAAAAATATAGCAAAACAGATCTGATTCCTAGCTGGTTGTTTCCCTCCAAACTTTACTTTTTAATCTCTAATGATTTATTTCTTTATATTTATATATTAAGATTTACAGAACTTGGAAAAATATGATATATACTTTAAAATTAAATGATATTTTAGTCCACATTAAAAGAATAGATCAGTAAATGTCTTGTGCGGGTGCATCTTTTTAAAATTTTACACTACATATATTGAAGTGGAATATATAGAGAGGAGAATGTACATATTATAAGTGTACACCATGATGATTTATTGACAAACTGGACTCTCGTTAACCAGCCCTCAGGTAAACTAATTGAACATTACCTGCACCCTAGATGCTTCCTTCCTGTGCCTTTTATTCACTACCCCTCCCAAGGTTAACCAGTATCTTAACTACCAACTGCATAGATTAATTTTGCCTGTCTTGTCCTTTATAGAAATGGAACAAGCCATATGGTCATATAGTAGGTACTTACTTGGGCCTGGCATCTTTTGTTCATGATTATGTTTGGGAAATTGATTCTTCCTCATTGCTGTAAGTAGTTATATAGTTCATTCATTTTCATTTCCATATAGTATTTCATTATCTAATCCTACTAGGATTTAGTTATCCATTCTACTGTTGATGGATATTTGGAGCCTTTTCTAATTTGGGGCATTTACAATGAGGCTATGAACATTCATTATAATTACTTTTTAAAACTTTTGGACATTGGAAGACAGCAAAATGTGAGGTTGAAGACACAGGCTTGGAGTTAGACAACTCATTAATGGTTCAGTCTTGGTCTAGTTCTTTATGTTCATGAGCCTGTCTCCTCATTGGCAATGGGCTTACTAATACCAGTTGTGCAGGGTTTGGGAAATAATGGAATAAAATGATGGATACTGTGCACAGTGCTTGACACATAAGTACTCAAATAATGGAAGCTGCCATTACTTTTTAAATTAAAGTTTTATACATTATAGCAAAGTATCAGCCAAGCTTATTTTACTATTTGTATCTGGTTGCTTGTACACCGTGTTTTTCATTTTCTCAGGGCCTGCACATGCTTTATCTTTGGAGTAATGTTTGATTCTTTATCTTTCCTTTCCCTTCCTCTCTGCCACAATTATTACCTGCCTGTTGTATTCTAGGTACTGGGGACAGGAACTGAATAAATGAGCAGACATTATTCATTCCTGAGTTTTCTTCTCAGTTTTTGCTGTTGTATTAGCCTACATCCTCTTCTTCTCATGCCATCCTCTGAATGCTAACATTGCTCTTTGACAGCCTCTCACCGGTGTAACCCATCCTATCTGAGGGGGACAGGATCATCTTTCTCCAGTACCACCACTGCCAGTTGAGTTCTTTAGTGAGGACTTGAGAAAATTCAGCTTTACCCTCAAGTCTTCAACAGACACTGTGGTGCAGGCTTTTCTCCTAAAGATGTGGATGCGCAGTGAGACAAAGCCACTGTATCAGTCAGCAGAGGCTAAGTTTTGCTGCATTAACAAAGGACTTCAAAATTTTATGACTTACAAAACTCACAGATTGACAGTAGCTCTGATCTTTGTCCAATTCCTTCTGAAACAAAGGCTTAATGAGCACTATCCATTTGGGACATATTTGTCTTGAATAGGAGAAAAAAGGAAATAGAGGAACCACAGAGTGGCTCTTAGAACTTCTGCTGGGAAGTGGCATATGTCACTTGTACTCACATTTGTTTGCCTACAACACGTCAAGCCTGATATCAATGGGGAGGGAAATATAAACCTCCCAGAGAGAGCAATCAGTAGGAAGGTACTTGGCACAGAGTCCCTTGGCTCAGTCATGTTTTAAACATGTTTTAAATACTTCCATTGAATCAGTGGACATGACCTTTGGAATATAATTCCCAATTTATTTTCCCTTTTTTTTTTTTTTTTTGACCTTCACATCACTTTACTGTCAAATCAGTAAACTGGCAATGCACAAGATATACAGAAGACCAAGGCTCCAAATCAGTGGCCCAGGCACCCCGATGACTTCCTGTGTCTCACAAAAGTAAGCTTGGGCAGCAGTGACCTCCACAGCCTACAATAAATGAGGAATCAACAGTTGCATTCCATAATTCAATAAATAGTTATTCCTTCTGCCAGGTGATGTGATGGAAGCTCTGTGCAGCTTCAAGGTAACAGTTGACTTCTGCCTCTATAAAATTCTTGTCATAAATGTGATCAAGTATATCTTTACCTTTCTATACAATTGGCCCAAGGTATGATTACTGGCATGGGTGCCAGCTAATAAGTAAATCAGTCAGTATTGACATCATGTTTAGCCTCAAGCATGCTTTTCTCTGGAATGCACATTTGGATGAACTTTGAGGAAAATTATTAACTCACCCCAACTTAAGGAGCTTTGACCAGAGATTTCAGGATTATGTGTACATAGTTTCAAAGGTTGTATTTTAAGATGAAGAATAATTTAAGAAGATTAGTGAGCATCCTTCATTAATCTGGAGCTATTTTAGTAATAATAAAAAAGGGCAACTTGTTTTCATCTTAGAAGAGTAATAGGTCAGTTTTATTTATAGGTGATATCTAATCAATTTTTTATTTAGCTTGTATAGGATGATTCTCAAGTAGATAATGTTAACTCACCTAGAATAAAGGAAACCACTTGTTACCTAAGTATACAACATTTTAATAGCTTTTAAAAAATTCACCATACTAGTTTACACAATAAAATGTTTCTGTAAGTCTGTGTATATGTATATATAAATATAGAAAGTAAATATACAGATTATATTATATAAATAGATAAATATAAAATCACCATGGTATTTTGATATATAAAATGAGTCTCATTATAATTATTCCACTAAATGTACAACCTGTTATAAAATGAGTGATAATCTGACCCTAATTTCTGTGTTTAAATCTTGGGATGATTTGAAGTAAGGCATAATCATGTATGAACATATTCCTTGAGTCTGACATGAGCATCATGAACTTGCTAATTTTATTCCTTGATGGTTTATATAAGTGTCTGACAAATTTAATAGGAAGCAGAGCTTTATTTTTTTTCATTATCAGCTAGAGAACAACAACATTGGCATCTGAATTGAATACTGGAATCTCGTGTGAGTGTGTGTGTGTGTGTGTGTGTGTGTTTTACTAAGATTCATGCCACTCAAAGTGTGACCCATGGACTGGACTGCTTCATGAACTGTGTGGTGCTGTCCTACAATATGCTAAGAATAGAAATAGAGCGTTCTGAAATTTTAGAGCAATCGGAAAGAGTAACTTTAGGTCTGTTGAAGCTAATAATACAAATTTGGGCTTGCATATTTGTGTTTGTTTTGTTTTTCATCTCATTTGTCTAAGAATTCACTTTTATATAGTCTATAAAAGTATCAGCCTGTGATGGATTTGGAGTTAAAAAGACAAACAAACTAATGCCACAGACGGTTTAGAAGCATTGATGAGGAACCTGCATCATGATGACAGAAAGTGATATAACTTCTGTTATTCTATAGGCATGAATTTTGACATGGAGTACTGTGGCTTGTATTGCATTGAGATTTTAAAATTCATGTCCCCTAACCTTTAAGCCATATCCACTTAACTTTCCACTACAAATATTCTGTTTAACTGTGACTTTTGATCCACTTTTTTCTAGATTGATTCAGAAAAAGTAATTCTTTGGATTTATTCATTTGTTCAGCCATCGTTTATTGAGGAACTACTTTGTGCCTGACACTATTCCAAACACATAAAATTCAGCAGTAAAAAAACAATTCTTGATTTATTTTAGCTAATATGAAAAGAACTCAAATATACAAATATATTTGTGTATATACAAAGGTGTGGATGCACACACACACACACACACACACACACCCCAACTGTCAGGTGATAGATTGTTTCCACCTGTCATTTGGTTCCACTTGGACTACTAATGCATACATTCTTTCTCCCTATGGATGTTAACATCACTATTGGTGTGGTTTTGAGCTGATGGAAGTAAGTCCCAGGTAACAAATGTAGGTGACCTCCCTTAGGGCCAGTGATGCCTGAGGATGGCATTCCCAGTTTGGTGATGACAGTGGGTTGAGAGGAGCCTCAGACAGTGGAGGAACCTTAGAATTCACTGCCACGTATCACTGTTTCCTCTAGGGATATCATTAAAAAGAGAGTTCCATCTGTGTGTTTCTTTGGTTCAGCAGGAGGGACCGTGATGTGATCTTCTGGGCGATGTTTCAGCTCTGCGAGTCTAGGATGGATCAGGAAGGTGTTAAGCCTCTGAAATTAGGGCAGTGTTTTGTGCAGATGCTCTTTTCTGGGGTGAGGTTCCCTTGCTTTCATCAGGTTCTATCAGTGGTTCATGACCCTCAAAGTCAAAGAATCATTGGTGTACAGAGGCCACAAGAGCCTTCTGCAGTTTGGCCCCCGTTACTCAATCTGGCTTTCCCCTTTGTGCTTCCCTGCTGCATTTGGGCTGGCCTCCTCACTCTTGCCCAGTGTGCTGCACAGGAGCTCACCTGGGTGTGTACTTCCTGGAAAGCTCGGCCTGCTACCACGCACAGAGCTCATTGCCTCACCTCCTTCAAGACTTTGCTCAGATGTCATCCTCTGGGCCTACCCTGACTACCATGTTTAAAATTGCATTCCTCTCCTGGCCCCCAAATCCTGGCCCTTTGTTTGCTTCTTGTTCTGGCTTATTTTTAGCCCTGGCACTTGCTACCTTTAACATTTTCTGTGCTTAGTTATTTGGTTTATCAGGTTTATCATTAGTATTTCCCTCCCCATCCCGATGCTTCATCAAAGTGGGGATGTTTGTCTCTTCTCACTGCTGTATCCCCCACACTTTGAACCTGTCTGGTGTATAATGGGTGCTCAGTAAATGAAAAAGGGGTTCAATAAATGAATGAACAGATATGATATCTGTCTCTCCCTTTCAGTGTGCCCAACATGGAGCTTAAATTTGGCTGGTTGCTCCATGTATACTGCATCCCATCGGTTATGGTTTCATGAATCTCATGTCTTACGTTGCCATAAATTAGCTTTTAATGTATCCCTGTATTTTGTTTTCAGATTACAAATATTCCCATTAGCCATTTTCATCTTTTTCTTATTGATTTTTGCTGTCTGTTTCATCTTGCTTTACCCTAGACCCTCAAAGTGTTTGTGGATAAGACCTTAGGCAAGTTAGCTGACTTCTCTACCCCTCAGTTTCCTCTTCTTGCAAAATAGGGATAACGATACACAGCCTTGCAGGGTTGCTCTGAGGCTGAAATGAGATGATGTGTGTCAAGCAGTTAGCATAGTACCATACTTAAATATTGGTTGGAATAATGCTGTTGAAGATGTAAGTATCTTAAGGCTCAGTGTAATGTCTGGCACATGATGGGCACGGAGTAAATGGCAGCCGTTAACAATTATGCTTCCCCCCCATTATTATCATCACTAATGATATGGTCTGGACAATCGACATGGAGTAGGGCACTAGCAGAAAATCCTCGACAGGGTTAAGGGTTGACGTTCTTGTCCTCTTTTTCTGTTCCTTTTTCTTTCCTCTTCCATGGTGGGGATAAACTTTTTCTCCCCTTGCCATGCAAAGGAAGACCTTTCAGGTTTAAAATCCGTTCTTTGCTGTGTGCTGTGATGTTGGTTGTCATTATCATAGTAATACCATATCTTTTGCAATTTTTTTGTTTGACTAGATAGCAGTAGGTAACTTATCTGGGTCCTCAAGACATATTTCTATATATGGATTTCACAACAATCTTGAATTCCGGCAAGAGTTTCATTTTTGTGGAGGGCATTTCAAGGAGCTGCCTTGTAAATTTCTGAATGCTTGGGTTGTTTGCTTTGTTTCTTTTACCCCTCAGTGCCAGGTAAGTAAAATTCCCCAGATTTGAATCTTACAGTTAATCAATCAGCAAATACTTATTAAGTATATACATGGGAGATTATTTGAAGAGCAGAATGACACAGTGAAAGGTGAGCTTTAGAAAGATTAATCTGGGGGTTGTGTGCCTAATTGGTGGAAGGCTCTGGTGAGCAGAGAAGGGAGAGTTTGTTGTGGGAGTCCGCAAGAACCAGTGGTGGAACGGTGCCCGAGGGAGTGGGAGCTGGGGTGGTACACAGGGTGTACGCATGCTCAGCTTCCCTAGGTACAGCCAGCCAGTCTCCCGGAGCCGGTGCCCCAATTTACACTTCCATCCACAATGCTCAGCATTTTGGCTGCTCTCTGGTCTTTCCAACATTTGGTTACTACTGCTGCATAACAAGTCATGGTCAAACTTAGTGAGTGAATACAATACATGTCATTTTGTTCACTCTCATGGTTTCTTTGGGTCAGGCATTCTGGAGTGCTGGGCTGGGCAGTTCTGTCTCGGCATCTCTCAAGAGGTTGTAGACAGATGATGGCTGCCAGACCATCAGAAGGAGGAAGCCATTGGTGGTCAATTTATACCCCCACTTAACATCTTTCTCTATCTCAAGGGAAAGGACTGGGTGAGGCCAAAGAGGCCTCTTTCTGAGGATATGAAGCGAAGGAGGCATTTTTTCTCAGGGTTATGCAGGTTCTGGCCCTGCCAAAGAAAGTAGATGCCAAACATCTACTATGTGCTAGACCTTGGGCAAGATCTTCTACATTTATATGAGGTGACTTACTCCCTTCAATGTGATGTTTTTTTCAGGGTTAACTTTCTAGATAGGCCTTTCCTTACCATCCTATCTTCATGCTTTCCCTTTGTATTTTCATCTTATTGCCCAGTGGATCACCTTCGTAGCTTGCTGTTTTCCTATGACATTGTACGCAATTGTTTCCCCGTTTACACTGTATATTGTTGTTTGCCTAGTCACACTGTGTGTGGTTGTTTGTCTAGTTACAGTGTATGTGTTTTTTTGCCTAGTTACACCATATATAGTTGTTTTCCTATTTATACTGAATGTGGTTATTTCCCTATTTACACTATATGTGTTTTTTTGCCTAGTTACACTGTATGTAGTTTGTCTGGTTACACTGTATGTGATTGTTTCCTTATGTACACTGTATGTAGTTGTTTGCCTATTTATACTGTATGTGATTGTTTGCCTAGTTATACTCTTTGCCTAGTTACACTGTATGTGGTTATACACCTGGTTAGACTGTATGTAGTTGTTTCTCTGTTTGCACTGTATGTGATTGTTTCTCTGTTCACACTGTATGTGATTGTTTTTCTATTTATGCCATATGTGGTTGTTTCCCTGTTTACACTGTATGTGGTTGTTTCCCTGTTTACACTGTATGTGGTTGCTTTCCTGTTCACATTGTATGTGGTTGTTTTTCTATTTACATTATATGTGATTGTTTTTCTGTTTACACTGCATGTGGTTGTTTCTCTGTTTACACTGTATGTGGTTATTTTTCTATTTACATTATATGTGATTGTTTTTCTGTTTACACTGCATGTGGTTATTTCCCTGTTTACACTGTATGTGGTTATTTTTCTATTTACATTATATATGTTTTTCTGTTTACATTGTATGTGGTTGTTTCCCTGTTTACATTGTATGTGGTTGTTTCCCTGTTTACACTGTATGTGGTTGTTTCCCTGTTCACATTGTATGTGGTTGTTTTTCTATTTACACTGTATGTGGTTGTTTCCCTGTTTACACTGTATGTGGTTGTTTTTCTATTTACACTGTGTGTGGTTGTTTCCCTGTTTACACCGTATGTGGTGGTTTCCCTGTTTACACTGTATGTGGTTGTTTTTCTATTTACATTATATGTGATTGTTTTTCTATGTACACTGTATGTGATTGTTTTTCTATGTACACTGTATGTGGTTCCTTCCCTGTTCACACTGTATGTGTTTCCTTCCCTGTTCACACTGTATGTGGTTGTTTTTCTGTTTACACTGTATGTGGTAGTTTTTCTATTTACACTGTATGTGATTGTTTTTCTATGTACACTGTATGTGATTGTTTTTCTATGTACACTGTATGTGGTTCCTTCCTTGTTCACACTGTATGTGGTTGTTTTTCTGTTTACACTGTATGTGGTTGTTTCCCTGTTTACACTGTATGTGGTTGTTTCTCTGTTTACACTGTATGTGCTTTTTTCTCTGTTTACACTATATGTGATTGTTTTTCTATGTATACTGTATGTGGTTGCTTCCCTGTTTACACTGTATATGGTTGCTTCCCTATTTATACTGTATGTAATTGTTCGCCTATTTATTGCCTGTCCACCTGCATTCCTTCAGCCTCTATTACTGAAGGTCTGTGAGAGCAGTAGCCATGCCTCTTTCATGCACTACTGTGCACCCAGTAGCATTGCCAGATTAAATATGGATACTCAGTGAAACTTGAATTGTGACTCAAAACAAATATTACCTTCATTTTACTAATTTATTTTTAAAATTGACACATTATAATTGTACATATTTATGGGTATAATTTGATGTTTTGAAACGTGTGTATGTTGCATAATGATCAAATCAGCATAGTTAATATATCTGTCATCTCATGCATATGTGTTTTCTTTGTGGTGAAAACATTCAAAAACCTCTTTTCTAGCTGTTTTGTAAAATACAATACCTTACTTTTAACTACAGTCACTGTACTGTACAATAGAACACCAGAAGTTATTCCTCCTATCTAATTGTAACTTTGTATCTGTTCACTAACCTGTCCCTATCCTTTCTTCACCCATCCTCTTCCCAGTTTCTGGTAACTACTGTTCTATTTCCTACTTTTATGATGTCAGCTTGTTTTTCCCCTTAGATTTCACATTTGAGTGACATCATATGATATTTGTCTTTCTGTGTATGGCTTATTTCCCTTAACATGATAGCCTCCAGTTTCATCCATGTTGCTGCAAATGACAGGAGTTCATTCTTTTTTATGGCTGAGTAATATTCCATTCTGTATATATACTACATTTTCTTTATCCATTCATCTGTTGTTGGACACTTAGGTTGATCACATATCTTGGCTATTGTAAATAGTGCTGCAATAAACATGGGAGTGCAGATATCTCTCTGGCATACTGATTTCATTTCCTTTAGATATATATCCAATAGAAGGGTTGCTGGATTATATGGTAGTTATATTTTTAATTTTGTGAGGAACCTTCCTACTGTTTTCCAAAATGGCTGTACTAATTTACAATCTCTCTAACAGTGTGTAAGTGTTCCTTTTTCTCCACATCCTCACTAATACTTGTTTTCTTTTCTTTTCTTTTTTTTTTTTTTTTTGATAGTAGCCATTCTAACTGGAGTGAGGTAGTATCTCACTGCGGCTTTGATTTGCATTTTCCTGATGATTAGTGTTGTTGAGTACTTTTTTCATATCTGTTGCCATGTGTATATTTTCTTTTGAAAAGTGTCTATTAAGCTTGCTCTTTTGCCTTTTTTTTTTTTTTTTTTGGCAAAGTCTCACTCTGTCACCTAGGCTGGAGTGTGATGGTACGATCATGGCTTACTGCAGTCTTGACCTCTTGCCTCAAGCCATCATCCCATTTCAATCTCCCAAGTAGCTGGGACTATAGGAGCATGCCACCACGCCTGGCTGATTTTTGTAGTTTTTGTAGAGACCGGGTGTTGCCACGTTGCCGAGACTGGTCTCAAACACCTGGGCTTAAGCAATCTACCTGCCTCAGCTTCCCAAAGTGCTGGGATTGCAGGTATGCACCCAGCTTCTATTTTTTAATTGAGTTATTTGGTTGGTTGGTTGCTGTTAAGTTCCTTAGGTATTCTGGATATTAACTCCTTGTCAGATGTTTAGTTTGCAGATGTTTTCTCCCATTCAGTAGGTTGTCTCTTCACTCTGTTAATTGTCTTTTGCTTTGCAAAAACTTTTTAGTTTGATGTAATCCCATTTGTCTATTTTTGCTTTTGTTGCCTGTATTTTTGAGGTCTTATTTAAAAAATCCTTGCCAAGCCCAGTGTTGTGAAGCATTTTGCCTGTGTTTTCTTCTAGTAGAGTCATAGCTTTAGGCTTTACATTTTGAGTTGATTTCATTTTGAGTCTTTATTTCATTTTGAGTTGATTTTTGTATATAGTGAGAGGTAGGGGTCTAGTCTCATTCTTCCGCATATGAATATCTGATTTTCTCAGCACCATGTATTAAGGAGACTGTCCTTTTCCTATTGAGTGTTTTTGGCACATTTGTAAAAAGTCATTTGGCTGTAGGTGTGCTAATTTATTTCTGGGTTCTCTATTCTGTTTCATTGGTCTTTGTGTGTGTTTTTATGCCAGTACCATGCTGTTTTGATTACTATAATTTTGTAGTATATTTTGAAGTCAGGTAGTGTGATGCTTCTTTCTTATTTTTGCTCAGAATTGCTTTAGCTATTCTGGGTTTTTTTGTGATCTCATATGAATTTTAGGATTTTTTTTCTAGTTCTATGAAGAATGTCATTGGTATTTTGATAGGAATTATAATAAAGCTATAGATTGGTTTGGATAGAATGACCATTTTAGCAATATTAATTCTTTCAGTTCATGGACATGGAATATCTTTTCATTTATTTGTGTCTTCTTCAATTTCTTTCTTCCTTGTTTTATAGTTTTCATTGTAGAGATCTTTTACCCTGATGGTTATATTTATTCCTATATAGCTTATTTTTTGGTAGCTGTTGTAAATGGAATTATCTTCTTGATTTATTTTTCAGGTAGATCACTATTAGCATATAGAAATACTACTGATTTTTTAATGTTGATTTTTGTATCCTGCAACATTATTGAGCAAATAATATCCTAGTATAAGTATATGCCAAATGTAAGACATGTTTATACTGAAAAATTATTTATGGTTTTCCTGAAACTCACATTTAACCAGATGTCTGGTAGGTTTAAATGCTAAATCCAGCAACCCTAGTACCTGGCGTTGAGTAGGGTGTGTAGCATATTGTAGGAGCTCAATAAATACTCGAATGAACAAGAGAGTGAATACAATGAAAGAACACATTTCTTTCTCATGACAATTTTACAAAGTGGATCTTATTATTTTATAGATATGATGAGCAAATAATTCAATAAGCTTGTCTGTGGGTCCAGAGCCAGTTAGGGCAGGGTGGGATAACAGTCAAATTTTGAAACTGCTCTTTTCAGCTTTTCAGTACATTGTGCTGCCTTGCTTTGTTAAATGAAATTTCTTCCTTGTAGCAGTCAGATTTTTTGGTTGTATCAACAGAAAACTGAACCCTCCCTAGTTTAAGCAGAAAAAGATATATTCATGTGTATATTAAAGGATTTTTAGGAGCTCTGGGTCCCTGGAGGCCAGAGAAACAAACCAGAGGCTGACTGGCCAGGACTGATTCCCCCAGCGTGTTGTAGAACTGATCCAATGGAAATATTGATGTTGCCCTCACTGGGCACAGATACTGCAGCCTGCACCATTGACATCCCCAATGTGGACCACTAGACCACACAGCCAAGCCCCTGACCCTTAGGGCTTCCAGATGTAGCTGCATCTTTCCTTGCCAGTGTACATACAGCTTCACACTATTTGTCCCATATATATCTGATTGAGAACCTGAAGGCATATGTCTCCATGCTAGCTACAAGAGAGTCTGGGAAAGTGAACCTTTGGCTTCTAAAGTCAAAGCTGTCTCTGTCTCCCTCTACATTCATTAGAAGGGGAATTTTTCAAGCACAGGAAGTATCTTAAAAGGTGCTGGGCAGCCTAAAAGATAATATGTGTCCACTTGACACTGCCTTTGAGCTTCAGTAGCGCAATACCTTTTGATTTTTTAAGGCAGGTATTACTTTCTATCTTGTTTGAAAACAGGAGTTGTGTTTGCTTTAATTTTTTAATGTGCCCACAGAGTACTGAGCCTGTACTCTCAAGAGGCACTCAATATATGACTGAATAAAAGCTGAATTATCTGTCTAGTGGGATTTTATAGGTGACTTAAATTCTGTTCATGTGTATTTAAAAAATTTCCAATCATGAACATTTGTAATAAAAATAGTTAAAGTTTCCAAAACTTGATCTAACTGGGAGAAAAACAATAGGTCTGAAATATCTTATCTTCAAATCTGAAATCCAAAATTCTCTGAATGTCGAAGGATTTTTTTGTCTGATACCTCATTGGCAGAATTTCCTGACCTGAAGTGACACAAGGCTATTTAGAGTCTTTATTATTCCACTTAATTGAATATTCATATGTTTCCCGGCAGAAATATTAATGTACTTGATTACAAACTGTTGCCCTGATCTCACTGGAGATACTATACTGTATGTGATCTCTATTATCTCTATAAAATCTGGAAAACTCTGATGTTCAAGACTCATCAGTCCCCAAGGGTTTTTTGAAGTGTGTATGCATGTGTGTATTTGTGTATACACACTTGCATAATATGTACATAGAACATTCTGGAAGGGTGCATTCAAATTGCCAGCAGTGATTATATCTTACAGAATGGATTAGATGGGGAGATAGTGAGGAATGAATTTATGCTTAATATTCTTTAGCATTTCTAATTATTATTATAAAAAACAATTGCCTTTTTAAATGAAAGAAGATAGAGTAGAATTGAATAGAAATGTTCTTGTACTTAGGAAAATAGTGGTAATATTAATTTTAAAATATGGTTTGTCAAGTAGGCTATGCGTTTCACATTAGTTCAACATTACAACTGATAAAGACTCAGAAAAAGTTATACACAGAATAGGCAGCCTCCTGCCTTTTGGACACTATATGCATGCCCAGGTGGCAGGGAATTTACATCAGCAAAAGCACTAATTTTGCTAAAAAAAAAAAATAGAGGCACACAAAAATGTGATGAGTAAATGAAACAACTGTTATTAGTGACGGATTTGGCGTGTTTTACGAAGTCTGAATGATTACTCATCCACTGTACATTTGCAGAAGTTCTTTAATAAAAGCCAGACGCATATGTAGTAGCAGGGGTTAGTAGGTGGATGGGAGGATTAAACCCTGTGAGTTTCTGGAGCATTGGTTTGTAACTGTTTTTTGGCTTGTCAACAGGCTATTTTTCTGAGTCAGCCTATAGGATGGCTTCCCAGGGTAAGTCTGATTTTGCTTTTCTGGTTTTAAAATATAAAGTGGTAATGGAGATCTGACTAGTTGCTCTCTGCATTAGATTCTGTAAATCAATATTGCCTGCATTTCTTCTGTAAGAGACATTGGTCGCATTTCAGCATATTCTAGTGTTCCTGCTGCTCATTTTTGTAGCTTTGCCTTACCTCCCCCTAATTTTAAAAGTCGAATGCCCAAGTGCTGAAAGAATTTGCAAGGGGAATTGCAAAGGTCATGTGTAAGTTCTGTGGCTGAAGTGTGGAGAGCAGTATGATTGAGCTGCAGCCCTTCATGACCCTTTCTTTTCAAGAGGAGGTTTCCAATAAATTAGGTAGCACACTTTATGTGCTTGTTTATGACCTTAAAAATGGTTTAGATTTTGCTGAGTGGCCATTACTGCTGCTTTATGACATGTAATAATGGTTTCAACCTGCACAGTTTTTCATTTTTTTCATTTTTGTACGGAAACAATGTCATGTATCAGTCAATGTGAAGTTCATTTTTTTTTTCTTTTAAAGGGACTTGGGAGAATGTTAGACATTAGAATAAGTGGCTGGGTTCTAACTCCAGAGAACTTTGGTTCTTGAAAAAAAAAGTGAAGATTCTCCAAGCCGTTACAAATGAGCTTTGTAGTAATCGCTGATGAAACGATAAAAACACTGCTTTTCCCACTGGAAGTTAAATGCCCCTTTTCATTAACTATAGTATGAGGAACAAAATCATGTGATTTCTTTTTTTTTTTTTTTAAGTTTAACCTTAATTACTTTTTAAAGGCAGTTTTCATTTTGTGATTACTTTTTTTTTCTTCTGGTGCCTAGCATAGTTGAGGATTTTATCTTCTTGTCTATTTTAGGATACTCTAATGAATAACGGAGTTTTGGGGTGCTCTTTCAAAGGAAGAGTCTAGTTGCATCCTCCCAGCCATCGGCTGGTTGAGCTGTCCTACCCACTTCGTTTCAGCTCATGGAGGCCACCGTGAGGGGCTGGGGCATGTCAGTGGCCCACAGCTATTCTGAATGGTAGTTATATCTATGTGGGGGCTCAGAAGGGAACCGACTTTCCATTCATTAATGTTCAGTACCCATGAAAGAAACTGATATTTAAAAAAAAAAAAAAGTAAGGGAATTTCAGTTGATTTTTTGAAAAACGAAAACATTCACATTAGGACCTTTAAAAATGAAAGCATTTATGTTCTTAGTGCTGTGGCTCTCACATATAAATACTTGCACCCCATCCCCCTCCCCCCACACCCCTCCTCCCCAAGTCTGAAACCCTGTGCCAAGGGCTGTGTGAAGTGGGAGGTTAAGGTGGCCTCTCTTTCTGGGACATCAGTAATTCTTGAATATTTTGGGTAAGGGTAGAAAAGTATCCCATTTCAGCTGATCAGTAATTTAGGAGCTTTTAAATGCTGATGTAAGCAAGGGTATATTATGGAATAGAATCTGAGATGATACTATAAAGAGATATCTCTGTTGCTAAGGGTCAGTCCAGACCACACTCCTAGACCTTACTTCTGGTCCTCCTTGCAAGGGTGGTCATCTGTCCTCTGCTGTGAGATCTTCTTTGGTAGAAATGTGATGGGGTTTGCTTTCACGCCTTCTCAAAAGGCTGTGCCACGAACACTTCTATGGGCACAATAAGGTGAACCACTGTGAGGTTTGAGAAAATTAATTGCCCGGGGTGAGCTGGAACACTTAATCCATCGTGTCACATATATACAGAGGTCTTTGAAAGGGACAGGAGTCTTGATGGAAGGCTCAGCTACCATCCAGACATTGTTAGAATAAGAAGACAATTGCTTCTTTCAATGAGAGAAAGGGAAGAATAAAATGTGATGGAGATTGGCACCTCGGAAAGGGAAGAATAAAATGTGGTGGAGACTGGCACCTCTTCTGCCATTCTTTAACCTCCATAATGACTTACCAAAGAGCTTTTTTTAAAAAAAGAGATCGACAGGAAAATTAATTATCAATGATTTCAGAGCAGATTATTAGATATGTGAATTATCCAGCCTCTTTGGATTTTGTCCTGTTGTCATCATTTGTCAGTATTTCTCAACATGTCATCGAAAGGTGATTCAGGATGAAGCACAAAACTGTTTTTTTCTCTTTTTTTTTTTTTTTGAAACAGAATCTCACTCTGTCACTTAGGCTGGAGTGCAGTGCTGTGATCTCAGCTCACTGCAACCTCTCTGCCTTCTAGGTTCAAGCAATTCTCGTGCCTCACCCTTCCGAGTGACTGGGATTACAGGTACATGCCACCATGCCCGGCTAAGTTTTGCATTTTTAGTAGAGATGGGGGTTCACCATGTTGGCCAAGCTGGTCTTGAACTCCTGGCCTCAAGGGACCCACCCACCTTGGCCTCCCAAAGTGCTGGAATTACGGGTGTGAGCCACCACACCAGGCCTCTAAACTGCTTTTTACTCCTAGTTGTGTGTTGCCAGTTCAGAAACTTAATTAAGCTTATGGAATGACAGACATATTTCACCTTTTGTAGATGAGAATACATTCAAGACTGGGCTTAAGTACATATATCTTCAATGTAATTTATTAAACCCTTAAATCCATATTCACACATACAAAATAATCAGATCTTAAAATAATGATTGGAAGAAAGAAGAGGGAAAAATAGTAGGCAATCTTCATGACACTTTAATGTGTATGTTTATTGCTTAAAATGTTCAAACACATCTTTGTTTTGTATAGTTAATTTTTGTGGTATAATATTTGAAAAGGTGATAGATAAAAAGTGCAGGATGCAATTCTTGAAGCTGTAATTTGCAGGAAACTAATAATACAAGTCCATTTTCTTTTCTGAGTGTGCTATTTATACAATTTATATTTTTAACAAATCTTAGAACTGGAATGAAAATAGTAATTCATCTTAAGGGTAAGAAAGGTTGCAGCTGTGCCAAATTTGGAAACTTTAATCAGTCCTCTTAGTGGTTAAGCACAGACTATGGAATATTCTAATTTGTATGTCACAGAGCACAGTGCTCAGCAGAAAGCATGCACTATCTTAAATTAATGTTAATTAATTAATGTTAAATGATTGAGTCAATTTGGCAGTACTTCTTTTCGTCTCTGAAAAGAAATCATATTTAATTTAGAAGTGGCAGGTCAATTTTAAAGCCAAGCTAAAATAAGTAGGTCAAGTGAAATTGTGCACAGGGCAGGAATAGTGGTGTTATATGTACGAAGAAAAAAGACTGAAAGGAAAAATATCAAAATGTTTACCTGTGAAGATGATGAATAATTTGTTTTTTATATATTTTTGTTTGCCTTTAGTTTTCCACAGTGGGCAAATACATTCTTCGAAACAGTATACTTTCATGACATATGTTAAGCTTTACGTAACTCTTTGTTAAATCTCCCATTGATGAATTAATAGTAAACATGATACATGTCAAATATGAAGTGAGTGGTGTCCTCTATAGTTGGGCAGCATAGTAGCTTTGAGTGGAACTTACATTCTAGCAAAATTCATTTTTTCAAATAAGATTTTATGTAAAATCCAAGTATAGTCAGTTCTGCTATAACACAACATATGTGTTTCTAAAAAATCATCAGGCTACTCCAAAATCATGCAGTAGACAACACACGATGTATAGGAAAAATGGGGCTAGGAGCACAATGCTAAAAAATTTCATCAGTGACATCTTAAAAAAGAAAAGATAGGAAGCTAATAAACACAGTAGACAGATTTATACCCTTTAATTTAAGCGATACATTAATACAACAACAAACTTGTTACTTTGCCTTGAATAACACCTGGATTTTGCTTGTAGAAGTGGCCTCAGAAGAGTTGCAGCTGGTGAGTTATTATGAAGTGGTAGAAGGAAGCTTATCTGAAACTGGATCAAAAATTATAGCATCAGAAGTGAATGAGTGTGATGCATAACACTCTTAGTAAACTGAGGTAGCTGGTAGATGTTTGAAGTGTGTGCTTGGTGCAGCTGGGTGCAGTTTTCAGGGTGTTCACCTACTGTTTCTTGAAGACAGAATCACGCACAAGCAAACCAAAATTCTTATGCTCAAGTTGTTTACTGTGTAACAAATTTGCATTTCCAAAATCAACGTGATGACAGAACTGACTGTCTGAGATGGATGAAAAAAAGCTGCACTAGCTCTAGGTATGTCAAGAGCCCAGTGTGGAACCCAACCTCCCCATCACCACCCCAGGGGTTCCACAGAGCACTGCTGTGTGGTGTAAACTTTATTTTGTTTGTTTGTTTGTTTGTTTGTGACCTGGAACAGACACAGAAAGTTATTTTTCTTGTGGAGACTTTCGGTCCTACCTACATATCCTTCCCTGGCTGGAGTCTGGAGGTGTGCCAAGGGCTTTGGCATTTACAACTTTCAGTTCCACTGCCAGATGGGCTGTCCAGTAAAGCAAATGGCCTTGAACTGAAAACCCTGTAGAATACCTCGCTCCAGGTCCTTGCCAGGGACTATAACCTTGAGTACTCAATGAGTACTCCATAAGTACTCAATACTTATGAAATGCTGCTATGAAAAACCAATATCTATGGATTACAGTGTGAAGGACAGATGTTCATTTGTTTCTCTGGATACCCAACAACAATGAGGGAAGAAGGGTATGTTGTTTGAGAAATCATTTTCCAAGGTGTCAATATTGAAAGAAGGCGTGAGAAATTTACATTTATCAAAAGGGGTCATTGGTTATAAAATAGTTCAGGGAAATCTGTATAGTCTCTACCAGAAATAATCTAGGCCAGCAGAAATCTCTATTCTGAGATTTTGATGTCCCTGAAAATTTGTGCATCCTCCCTCCACCCCCAGCAATTAGTTTTACTGGATTATACTTAATATTATGCCTCTGCCCCCATTGAATCTCGTTACAAGATAGAGCCTTACAAATCTTTATTTTATGGGGTGTCTGTCTTGTGGGTGTTACAATGTCCTTTTTATGAAGACTCTTGGGTGAAGTGTCTCTCTGGTTTCAATACCACAAATGACTGTACTTCTACACAACTTTGGGTTTTTATTTTATGTATATAGTTAGTCATGTAACTGATCATGTTTTCTTCCTCTTTATGGCCACAGACATATTTTCTTTGACCCATACCGTTTTTGTTTGTTTGTTGTACTTTAAGTTCTGGGATACATGTGCAGAACGTGCAGGTTTGTTACATAGGTATACACATGCCATGGTGGTTTGCTGCACCCATCAACCCATCATCTACATTAGGTATTTCTCCTAATGCTTTCCCTCTCCTAGTCCCCCGCCCCATGATAGACCCCGGTGTGTGATGTTCCCCTCCCTGTGTCCATGTGTTCTCATTGTTCAACTTCCGCTTAAGAGTGAGAACATGTGGTGTTTGGTTTTCCTTTCCTGTGTTAGTTTGCTGAGAATTATGGTTTCCAGCTTCATCCATGTCCCTGCAAAGGACAGCAACTCATCCTATTTTATGGCTACATAGTATTCCATGGTCTGTATGTGCTACATTTTCTTTATCCAGTCTATTATTGATGGACGTTTGGGTTGGTTCCAAGTCTTTGTTATTGTGGACAGTGCTGCAATAAACATACATGTGCATGTGTCCTTGTAGTAGAACTATAGTAACCAAAACAGCATGGTACTGGTACCAAAACAGATATATAGACCAATGGAACAAAATAGAGGCCTTAGAAATAATGCCAGACATCTACAACCATCTGATCTTTGACAAACCTGACAAAAACAAGCAATGGAGAAAGGATTCCCTATTTAATAAATGGTTTTGGGAGAACTGGCTAGCCATATGTAGAAAACTGAAACTGGACCCCTTCCTTATACCTTATACAAAAATTAACTCAAGATGGATTAAAGACTTAAACATAAGACCTAAAACCATAAAAACCCTAGAAGAAAACTTAGGCAATACCATTCAGGACATAGGCATCGGCAAAGACTTCATGGCTAAAACACCAAAAGCAATGGCTAACAAAAGCTGAAATTTACAAATGGGATCAAATTAAACTAAAGAGCTTCTGCACAGCAAAAGAAACTACCATAACAGTGAACAGGCAACTTATGGAATGGGAGAAAATTTTTGCAATCTGTGTATCTGACAAAGGGCTAATATCCAGAATCTACGAGGAACTTAAACAGCTTTTTTTTTTTTTTTCAAACAAAAAGAAAAACTATTTTCCAGCATTCCAGTGCTGAGACAATTTCACACAAGTGTGTTTGAATTACTAGCATTTACTGAAAAATCAGATCTGGTAACATTGATCTCTCATGTCACTATGGCAACCATGGGATTCAGTAAAGTATTGCCATTTTCCTTAAAATAGAACAGGCACTCTTCAGTTTTTCTTTTTTTAATTTTACCTACCTGGGCCCTGTAGATGTTTAACTGTAAACCCTCTGGCTTAGAAAGCAATTTGTGACCCACCTCTAGAAAACGTGCAGGCTTTTATTTGCATTTGTGTACTAATCTTATTCCTGAACTCATTTTATTTTTTTCTTGAATTATCTTTCCTTCATTCTATTTTCTTCATCCACTTATATTAATTTTCCATCATTGGTTCATCTTGGGATGTTGTGTACTTTTTCATAAATTGCTTTAAGTCCTTTTAGAAAGAAGCGAGATGTATTAAATATATAAATATTAAAATTAGGAGAATGACTTCTTTCTCCCAGATCATTTTATTTTTATTTTTGGCCTAGTAAATTTAAAGTGATTTCAGCTATTTTTCTGACCTATTTTTGAGTCTACTTGATTCTAGTACCATTCAGAGCTCTGCAATTTTTTGTTTTCTTTTCTTTTTTCTTTTTTCTTTTTTGCTATTTCCTCACAGAAACTCTGAGAAAACATGAGACATTCAGCACATATATTGTTTTGTACCTAAAGTTGGTTGACTCTCTATGATTTTGCATTAAGAACTGAAGAGTTAAGTAATTTTCACATACAATTCGGGATTTCCGTATCTCCTTGAGAAATATGAAGACACAACTAGACCCAGTTAGCCTTTAGATGTGTTTGTGTCTAGTTCACCACATCTTTTCCTTACCTCCCCCATTGCCTCCATGACACTGAGGCTGAATGCTACTTGTCCTGTTTTCCTTGATTTTCTTGGTCTGCAACCCATTGTTGGTCCACCACCCAAGCTGATCCTGCTGTCAAAGCATGTTCTACTCTTTGGCAGGCACTGAATTGGCTTTTCTTTAATGTCCCTCTTAGGGTCGCGAGCTTCCTCGGCAGGAGTGTCATGGCTCTGTGTGTGCATGTGTAGGTAAAAAGAACACTAGGTTAATTCATTCACCAAATGTTTATTGAGCACCTACTTTGTGGCAAGGACTGTTCTGGTGCTGGGGATAGAGCAGTAAATAAAAGAGGCAAAGATATGTGCCCTACTGGAGTTTACATTCTACTGGGAGTTGGTAAGTGCTATAAAGAAAAATAACACCAAAGGGCTTTCTCTTTAATTTGAGGATGATAGGTTAGACCTTGCTGCCTAGGGTTTTTTTTTTTGAACAGAGATCTAAATTAATTGAGGAATGAGGAGTGAGCTGTGCAGCTGTCTGGGGAAGAGCATAGCAAACCAAGGTGCAGCAATGAGAGTAAAATCCTGAAGGAGAGAACATACTGGATTTAGTATTAGACATGGCTTTTATTTCAAATACTGCCTTGCCTAATGGTGTGAACTGTGACCTTCTGGACCATGTCTGGGAACTCATCTCTAAAATGCTAAGATTCTATGTAGAAGAAGGACCATGCCTTACTAGTTTCTACCCAGTGCCAAGTCTAGTCCTTGGCTCTTGGTAAGCATTTGGTAAATATTTGTGCAGTTAACAGATAGACACAACAATGGTTTTAAAAGAATATAAAGCATCTTGGCCAGCCGCAGTGGCTCATGCCTATAATCCCAGCACTTTGGGAGGCCAAGGCAGGTAGATCACCTGAGGTCAGGAGTTTGAGACCAGCCTGGTCTCAACATGGTGAAACCTTGTCTCTACTAAAAATACAAAAATTAGCCAGGCATGTTGGTGTGTGCCTGTAATCCCAGCTGCTCAGGAGGCTGAGACATGAGACTCACTTGAACCCGGGAGGCAGAGTTTGCAGTGAGCCAAGAGTGTGCCACTTCACTCCAGCCTGGGCAACAGAGTGAGACTCTTTCTCAAAAAAAAAAAAAAAAAAAAGGAATATAATGCATCTCAAAAGCAGGATCTTAGCTGATTGTTTAATACAGTCCCAGAGATTAATGACAAGGAAGATGCCTAGTCCTGAAATGTGTCCAAGGAATTTCTCTTTAATGATAATTCCATATTTTCTGCACTTAGCAAGACACATCTACACATCAAACTGGGGATTATTATGACCCAGGAAAGGGACCTGGGATTCTTTGACTGTTTCCTCTTGAGGGCATTAGTGTAACTGATTGGGAGACAGTCCTCTAAATTCAGCTAAATATTGGTCACCCTCTATAAGGACAGTGGGACAGTGGGAACCAGACTAAGTGCAAGGATTGTGTCTTAGTTGTTATATCCGTTTTTTTCCCTTAGCGTATCCCAACTTCTAATATAGTACCCATGAGCTCACAGTAAGAGCTCAGTACATATTTGGTAAAGAGTGAATAAAATCAAGGGATGCATTTTCAAGCTCTTTTGGAAGACAGTGTTGGCGTCATGCTGGAAAGACATCATACATTCTGCCTGTTTCCTTCCTAAGAAGGACACACTAGAACTAGAGGAGATTGAAAAGGCTGAAAAGTGGCGCGAAGGCCAGACCTAGTGGTAATGTCTTATTTGCATAACTCATTTAGTTATTATCTTTACTTACAGATGGGGAAATGAGGTCAGAGCTAGTAAGTGGCAGAACCAGGTAGTTTGACTCCAGGGGTTGTATTTTTAACTCCTAGAATGTGTTACGTACAGAGAAGGATAACTAGCAGTTACAGAAACAGAAGTATGAAAAAAAAATCATTCACTAAATAGCTGAATGGATTCTGTTAGTGGCATTAGTGACTGATGATCTTTTCTGGTGAAAAATCATTTCTTTCACATGGAACAGGTTTCAGATGGAGAGAAAGGTCTACTCTGTAACTCACACTTCTCTGGCTTTTTTGTGGACTCCTCCAAGACTTTGCCATGTTTCAGTTTCTTGAGACTTTATATCAGATTTTCTAAAAGCCACTGGGGAACCCCTTCATAACAGGAATTCTTGTTTTGATTCAGATAACACATGGGTATTTCCTAACTACCATGTTCCCAATCCCACATGCTTCATAGCCTAAGAGCTCTTTCTACATTTAATGATGTGCTGGCCACATTATTTCCCATCAGCTTCAACTCCTTCTTTTCTATTTCATGAAAAAATTCTTGTTCATGAACAATTAGGTTTTCTTCTGCTTATTTTCCATGTAGATAGAATGAGCTCAGTTGTTACGATGCTCTTGCAGAAGAACAAATTTAAAGCTGGAAGAAAGCTTTGCGAATTTATAACAGCAGTCTGTTGGGTTCAGAGAGAATTGTTGGAATCCTATGCTTTCCTTTCATTTGTGTGCTTTTCAAGTGAGGGGAACATTGTGATTTTTGTAGATGGTGTCAGCATAGATGGCAGAGATAAGCAGATATCCTGGCCAGCGTTCTGGGGAAGATGAAAATGCTTGTGTTTTCTCATGACTTTATTTTTCCAGAGCTGACTCTATGGCAATATCACTCTGACAAATATTGGCTGGCCATGGAATATTTTAAAGAGCAAGGGTTTTGTGAATGTTCTGTCTATTACCATGGCTGAGGAATCAAAACACAATATTCTCCACACATTTCCTCGAGCACTCATGGATGGATTCCAGTATGATACTTTCATGTTAGCTGTTAGACCACAGGAAGAATTTAAAATAAATGATTACTGAAAACACAATGAAGAAGAATCGAGTAGAATGTTTTGTACCATTTTTCTCTTTCTGCACGGTAATATCATGCTCAGAGTGGTGACAAAGACTAACTGAGTGCAAAAGGGCTTTGCAAAAATTTATGTTTTCAGATGCTTGTTGTGAACATGATGGCAATGACAATCATGTAACATCTGCTTCGCTCGTGATCTCTATCCTTATGTAAGGAAAGAGCAGACACTGATGATGTTCAAAAACAAACCCACCACAGACATCCCAAAGACTTCTATAATTTTCCCCCCTTCTCTAGAATGTACTTCTCACATTATTGTGTGATTAATGAGAATAAATTATATGCTGTGAGTATACAAAGGAAGGAATTTGAGAGATAGCTTTTTGCACTGGAAATTATTTGGGCAAAGATTCTTCTACAGTACCTCTTGTGTCTATGAACGAAGCAGGATGGCCTGGATGTAAATTAAGGATTTCAGTTACGGTGCTGTTTTAGAGGAGTTCCCTTTGTGATGCCATGTTGGTATCAGGCTCTGGTGACCAAGATGGTGGTGGCGGTGATGATAATGTTGTTTATTATAGTGGCTGCAGTGTATTCACTGCTTGTACTTCAGGTTCTGTGCGAAGTACATGCCAGGCATTAATCTATGCATTATTCCACAACAGCCTGTGAAGTTGAGACTGTTCCTATGCTCATTTTGCAGATGACGATACTGAAGCTTAGAAGGCTTGAGTAATTTCCCCCTGGGTGAATAGCTAATGAGAAATGGGAAGACCTTGGAATTGAGGCTAGTACTGTCTGACCCCAGAGCCTGGGCTCTGATACCTCATCCTCACCACATCCTTTCTAGAAGTAGGAAACTCTTGCTTGGACCATTTCAGGGGCCTGTTGCCTCTGCCTGCTTTCCTCCTGTTTCCTCTTTAGCTCTTTTTCCTAGCATGTGCCTCACCATTGAAGGTCCATCATCCCTGTTTCTTTGCCTGACTTATATACCTCTCAATCTTCAGGACGTCTTTACTCTGGGGTCTCTCCTTCGAATTCTCATAATATTTTGTTCTTATCTGAATCAAAACTCCATGCAGTTTGTGGTCAGCTAGTTAAGTATTCCAGGGATTCCTAACCTGTGGTCTGAGCAGTCAATCGAGTTTTTTGTGTCTATGCCTGTGTGAATTTTCTCTGAAGTCTGTAGTTTTCATATGAATCTCAGAAAAGTATTTGACCAAAAAGATCAAGGTGTTTATTGTTTATAGGATCCCCCACCCTCCCATAAGTAATAAGCTCCCAGAGGAAAGGAGCATATCATATTTATGTTTATTTCCCTAGATGGATATAATAGGATAATATTTTTGGAGTGTTTGGATGAATGAATGTAGTTACTAGTTAGACAATGAGGTGATATAGCCTGTGGCTTAAGAACATAGGATCTAGATTCCAACTGTGCCTTGGGTTGAATTCCTTCTTTGCAAACTGTTTGGCAAGTGATACAGTCTCTTAAAGTCTCATTCTCCTTATTGGTAAAAGGGATACTAAAATAATATTAAAGGTAGAAGGTTGTTATTGAAGATTAAAATAAGGTAATGCATATAAAATGCTTAGCATGGGAATACATAGCATACCTTCCATAATTAGCTGCTATTATTATTATTACTTAAGAATCTTTTGAAAGGGGCCAAACAATGAGGTTCTCATGATTTTCCTAGTGACTATTGCAGAGAAACAAAAACCTGCAAAGGAAAGATTGTTTGCATGCTGCTTTTGAGTCTTAAAGACTTAGAACCGATGTGCTGTCATTAACTATGGTGCCAGGTGCAAGGCAGCTACCTCCTTAAAATGTTTTTCTTGGGCATTTCCATTCCCTGTGGCCTTGACCCTGGATAGACAGTGGCTCAGGCTCCCCAGACAGGCACCCAGAATGCCAGCTAATGGAAATTTTGTGATAGTCTGCCCCTGAGGATTTGGACATATGTTGTTTTGTGTCTAAATCAACAGAAATAAGTGCAGCTGTAGTTACCCCCTCTGCATAATCATCTAAGTAGCCTGTTTCTTTGCATGCTCATGGAGCCCCTAAGTGCTGGGCCCATCACTTGCAACCCACTCTGTGCATTGCAAATGAGTACAGTAGGTCAGATGAAAGGCAGAGGCTGGTCGGGCATCATTGCTGACTTACACAGCAATGATGAATAGTTACACATAGATCAAGACATAAAAGTTATTTATAATCGTCTGGTCACCAGGGTCACATTGGCAAGAAGGAACCTTTGGAAAGGTGCTTTGGTTGGATACTTCTGAACTCTGGCTCATTAATGTGTACCAAATATAGAAAAGTTAGTTTAAAATCTCTCTACAGAAAATATATTATGAGCTGGATTTTATTGACATAGGAATACTGACTTATACTTTTCCTATAGGTTTCTTTTAAGTATGTACCATTTCTTTTTATTATTGGTAATTGTGACCTTGGCTCAGTCATTTGCAAATTTTCTTTTTTTGGTATATCTTAAAAATGGATAGCACCTTTTATTCATAATTACCCCAAACCGGAAACAGTCTGAATGTCCTTATACTAGTGAAAGGATAAACAAGCTGTGGTTTATCCATACAGTAGAATACTAATTAGCGATAGAAAGGAACAAGCTACCGATACCTGTAGCAATGTGGATGAAGGTCAAATGCACTTGCTAAGGGACAAAAAACAGACTCAAAAGCCTAAATGCTATATGATTCCATTTATATGACATCCTGGAAAAGGCAAAACATAGAAACAGAAAACTGATAGGTGGTTTCTGGGATTGGAGATGGGGGCTGTTTTGACTACAAAGGAGTAGCACAAGAGAGTATTTTGAGGTGATGGAACTGTTCTGTATCTTGATTGTGCTGGTGGTGACATGGCTCTGTGCATCTCAAAACTCGAACGGAAGGTGAATTTTAGTGTATCTAAATAAAAGTAAAAGAATAAAAAAGGAGATGAAAACATTTACCCAATATGCTCACATGCTCACAAAGAAATGTTGCTTTGAAAAGGCCGATATATGTAATTTAAATTCCATAAATTTAATTTAAACCTCACAAATATTTATTGGTGAGCTGCTATAATGCAGTGCTTTATGGGAAATCCTAAAGGAAATACTGATCCATGCACTCAGTAATGTAACCATCTCTTTCGGCAAACATATACAAACAATTTTAGGGTGATTTTAAGATTATAATTATATTATGGGACATTAGAGGAGAAAGAGGCATCTAGATGGGATCAAGGAAGATTGTTAAGAAAGTGAGGAAGGTTTGTCAAGGAACAGTCTTAAAGAATAAGTAGATTTTTAAAGTATTTTTAGTAAACTTTTAACTGAAATTTAATATTCCCACAGAAAAGTATACACATCTTACATGCACTGCCTGAGGAATTTTCACCAGATAGCTAGCACCCAATCTCTAAGATAGAGCATCACTAGCACCCTTGTGCCTCCTCCTAGTCAACCCCTCTTCTAAGTATAATCACTATCCTGACTTCTAACACCATGGATTAATCATGTCTGGGTTTTATTTAACTTCATACAGATGAAATCATACAGCATGTACTCTCATATCTGGGTTCTTTCGCTTAACATTATGTATGTGAGATTTATCCCTTGTTTGTATGTAGCAGTAGTTCATTCTCATAGGATATTCCATTGTATGATTACATCACCATTTATCCATTCCACTGTTGATGGGAATTTGGTTTGCCTAGAGTTCTGCACTATTATGAGCAGTGTTGCAATGAACATTATTGCTATATGCTTTTTGGTGAACACACATATAAATTTATCTGGTTTGGGTTAAGAAATGGAATTACTAGGTTATGAGGCATGCACATGTTCAGCTTTTGGTAGATACTGCAAACCATTTTCCAAAAGTCTTTCTATGAATTTACACCCTCAGGAGCAGCATCTGAGTGTGCCATTTGCTCTGTTCTTCACCAACATTTGGTAATACATCTCCCTTTCATTTTACTGAAGAATACGTAGTGTTTTTTTGATAGGGATGGTGAGTGCATGAAGAGTAGTACTCCAGGCAAGAGAACACCCCAAGCAAGAGTGTACAGCTAGAGTTAGAGAATAAGTTGTTTATATTTGTTTGAATCATTACAATAGATAAGTCCAGAAGGATAAGTTGGTGCTTGATTGCTAGTCTAAATAAAACATTTTTAAAAAATTAATTCATTGTATAGTGATGAACCATTAATTTTGTGACCATAGTTGCCTGAAAACAGCAAAATCATGCTTTAGGAAGTGTTATCTAGTAGTAGGTGTATAATATTTTGGGGGAAGTTGTCAGAACAACCTAGTAGTCCAGGCCAGAGTTTCACCATGTCAGAATATCTGTGAGAACAGAGATGGTGGTTGATAGATAAGATGTGATAAGCGTCTGTTCAGTAGAGGGTTAAGGGGAAGGAAGAGTAAGAGATACCTCTGACCCTGGTGGTACCTTAGCCAATTATGCCAAAATTCACTATTATCCTTCTTAATGTCTTTAAAGAGTAGTTTATACTTGCCGTATCCATTTCTTTACTTCCCTATATGGCTTATTTTTTAACTTTTTCATTACTAACAATATTCAATATTATTATTATTAAATATATCGTACATATAGAAAGCAATACCTGTCCATTTAGTAAAGACCAATAAAACGAATAACCATGTGCCCACCATCCATCTTAAAAAATAGAACCCTCTGGAAGCCTCATCTTTGAGGCATTCTCCTCTTTACTCCCTACCTAGTTAACCATCATCCTTTTTGTTCTAATCACTCCTTTGCTTTTCATTACAGTTTTAGAATCGTTGACTACATCACTAAACTATACTTTGAACTTTAAATAAATGGGGTCATAAGGCAAGATTCTATGTGACATCTTTGTTCATTCCACATCTGTCTTGATTTTATCCATGTAAAGGCATATCACTCATGTTTACTGATGTGTAGTGATGCATTGTGTTAATATTATTCCTCAGTTTATTGATCTCTTTCGTCTTTTTTTTTTTTTTTTGACAAAGTCTCACTCTGTCGCCCAGGCTGGAGTGCAGTGGTGTGATCTCAGCTCACTGCAACCTTCGCCTCCCATGTTCAAGTGACTCTCCTGCCAGTAGCTAGGATTACAGGTGCACGCCACCACGCCCAGCTAATTTTTGTATTTTTAGTAGAGACAGAGTTTCACCATATTGGTCAGGCTGGTCTCGAACTCCTGACCTCGTGATCCTCCCGCCTCAGCCTCCCAAAGTGCTGGGATTACAGGCGTGAGCCACCGAGCCCAGCTGATCACTTCCCTCTTAATCATTAATCCCTGGACCCATTGACCCTAATATTGTGGCATATGTGATAGACTGAAGTAAATCATGTATTGTGTCCCATACACTTAAAACTTTTTGTTAATAATTTAATGTTTACAGTGAGGTGGAGCTACAGTTGTCCTTGGTATCCTTGGGGGATTCGTTTCAGGACTCCCTTGGATACCAAAATCCATGGGTGCTCAAGTGTCTGATTTAAAATGGTGTAGTATTTTCATATATCTTATGTACATCCTTACATATACTTTAAATCACCTGCAGATTAGTTCTAATACCTGGTACAACATAAATGCCATGTAAGTAGTTGTTATACTATATTGAGTTTTTATTTGTGTTATTTTTTATTGTTGCATTGTTTTTATTTGTTTGCTTTTTAATACTATTGATCCATGGTTGGCAGAATGTGTGGATGTGGAGCTTATGGATACAGAGGGGCTGACTGTATTTTGTCTTCTGTATGAAAGAGGTGCTTATTGTACAATAGAGTTTTCCAATCTGGGCAATATTGACCTTTGCAGCCAGATATTCTTTCTTGTGAAGGCCATACTGTGCATTGTGGGATGTTTAACAGCATCCCTGGCCTCTACTCACTAGATGCCAGTAGCACTTGCTTCTCTGTTTGCAAAAACCAAAAATGTCTCTAGACCTGTCAAATGTCCCGTGGGGACAAAATTGTCCCTTGTTGAGAATTACTCCTCTAAAGTATTAAAATTCAGTGAAAAGGCAGTGAGCTACCATGACTGACTGGAGAGAATCATAGAAGTTACCTTCCTCTTAGTACTTCCCTGCCGCCCCATCCCAGCCCTAGGTTGGTGACTGTGAACAGTGGTATTTTTCTTTTGTCTTTTGGTAGTTGACTTTTACTGGTCCTGGAGACCAGCGCCCTCATGTTGTAAGCACGTTATCAGTTTTACCCCCCGCCCCCCAGGGACTACTTTTCTGCTCTCATGGTCTACATTCTGCATACGTGTGACTCTCTTTGCCCTAAACCCCTCCTAATCCAGAGGCAGTCTTTATAAGTCCAAGTGAGATGATCATGCTCATTGCATTGCATTTAAAAATTGCTTCCATTTCCCATAAGCAAAAAAAAAAAAAAAACTAAAAGAAAAAAAAGCACATATCTTTTTGAAATTGTCAGTTTAAAAATCTATAATAATAAATACATGTTAATAAAGAAGTTAAATACCAATGAGTTACAAGATTTATATATTTGAAATACACATTTTATAGTATTATTGATACTTTGATATTAATTTAAGCTTAAGAGTTATAGAAAATGCTAAAATGATAGGGCCTTTTGACCTCTGAAATGAAAGTTTAAAACATTTAAAGTATATTTAGTTAGCACACAGCTCTTCCGTAACTTTGTGTAATGATTTTTTTTTTTTTCAAGTACAACACAAAACCTGCTCACGAATCCCAAAGCATTATAAAGCTGGCTCCATCTAGTGTATGAAGTACTATATAGCTAATACTGGGGGGGAAATTGTACTAGGAATCTCTTTTGGTACTTCATTATGAAATTAGATAACAACCAAAACAAAAATGGACTGTAAGCTAAATTTATGTTCCAGGAGATAACACAGGACAGAGTGACCTTCACAGCATTAGAGGAGAGGTCTTTATATATCGAAGCATCAACCTCTAGCATGCCTGACATTTTGTTCTGACAGCCTTGATTTTTTTTGTTTTGTTTTGTTTTCCCCTGGGCTAGAGGTCTTATTTACAGGCAGTATCAACAAACGCAGCGTGTAACTTCCATGGTGATATTCTCAGTCCTACTTGGCCAGCTTCCCACTTTTTCTGTATGGAATCATATCTGAGAGTCATGCTCATTTCCCACAGTTAGTGAGAGATTAGGGCTGGGCTCACTTACTGTGATTTCAGAACCCTACATGGTTTTCTTTATCAGACTGAAATTCTTTGTAGCTATTAGCCTCTCACCACAATAGAGTGGGCCACTATATCGGGGCTGTGTTTAATCTCGTTTCCACTGAAAGTTTCTAGCACATTCTTTATATCTCTCAATCAGTGTTTCCTAAATTTTAGCTATTCTCATGCTAACTTCATTACTTTTGCTTGCAAAAACCACATGGAACTTTAAATATTACATGTTTTAAAGGAAATGTTATCATACATGGAAGCCACGAATGGAAATAGGTATTAAAATGAATATAATGAAATTGAAAGAAAATTGTTAGATTCTTGCTAGGTATATTGTCTGGACTGGCGGGTGTCTGAGGTCTGAGCTGTATTGTGAACAAAGGGCAAGTGTTGAGAGATTGAAGACATATTAGCATCAAACAGAGACTTTCCTTAGATGGAAGAAATTTGAAAGGGCCCTTCTCACTGTGTGATTCCATGCTTAGTTAATGTGAAGTCTGTACATCTCGATTTGAGATCATCTTGTATCCCACACTTTGGGAACCTTTGCTCAAGATTTACCATGTTTCTCAAAGGAAGCCTATCATTTTCCCCCAAATTTCCAAAGACCTTGTTTCCCCTAGAAAGCCTTTTTGAAAAATCATTTCCTTTTTTGAGAACTTTCTTCTTCTATTAAGAAGTATAAATTGTGTTGATATGTTGGGTTACTTTTTTTTTCTTCCTTGTAATCTCATATTTTCTTAGTCTCTTTTCTAACTAGATTAAATTATTTGAGGACAAACATTGTTTCTTTCTAGTAAATGCCATTAATTGAATTCATGCTTGGTATAATATTCAGGGAAGTCTGCTTCATTCTCTGTTTTTTTGTGTGTGTTTTTTGTTCTGTTTTGTTTTTGTTTTTTTTAAGTCAGATCATCATTAGAGGTGGCCAAGAGAAGCCATTATGGTCAATTAATTAATCATTTAACCTACTGGTGAATAGTTATTGAGTGCCTTCTCTGTGTCTGAAATTGTATGTGGTGAAAGAATGAAGTAGTGACCTAAACAGACATGGTTCATGCCTTTATGGAATTCAGAATCTAGTTGGGGTACAGACAAGTAAAGAGGCAACTCCATGCAAGGTTCTAATTTTAGAATTAGTTGGCTTTTGTGCTCACTGGGTAGATTACAAAAACTTGGAACAGAGAACCATAGAGAGGAAAGTGTGGGCTCTGGAGTTTCAAACTCCAGACCTGTGGCACATTAACCTCTTGATTTTGCACGGGATACTCGTATCTCAATCCCTGCCCCCCCAGTTTTTTCTTTAAATAAAAAAGATTTGTTTAATAATAAACATGGGGTATGATATGCAAATATGAGATACAGTTATCAGTGTGGCAATATGATAAAGAATTCTCCATGTCTCTTCTCTCCTCCCTCCTCTTTTTTCACATAAGGCAGAGACGTGATCTCATGGTTTTTTTTTTTTTTTTCAAATTTTCATGTTTCTTTCCCAACACGCTAATAAATGAAAATGCAGTGATCTAGATCAAGTATAGAAACTAAACATCTTTGTTAATGGGAATATCATTGTAGATGGTGTTTAAAGGTTGCAAATGCATTCAATTTTCACATTGTCTGTTTAAATTAATAAATAATTTGAGCATTCAGCATTACCCCAGAACATTTTTCTCTTAATAATCATGATATATCAGTTATGCATCTTAAGCCTATTGAACAGTGCCTGGGACATAGGAGGTGCTCAATAAATATTTGTTTAGTGGATGAATGGATTTTAATAATTTTGACTCTTCCTTCTTTTATTCATGATTTTGTTAACATCTTTTAAAAATGAACCAATGTTGTTTGATATTAGGAGCAAGATAAGCTTAAATTATGGTGTATATTATTCTCTATATCTGTATTACCAGCCTTACCTGTTATATCTGGCAGGTAATTAATATGTAGTAAATGTTAAGGGGAGAATTTAGTAGCTTTTTTAGGCATTATTTTTTTAAGAACACGACAGTATTTTAAGTAAGGATTTAATTTGTCTTTTATATTATTTCATGGTAATATTCATTGGAATTACAGACTATTAATTTAAAATATTGGTTATTTGAATATTTTACTATCAACATTAATATATACTTTGATTATAGGTAAGACTCCCTAGAGTGTCAATTAGATGCAGAAAGCTAATGTGCATTGAGTTTATTATGATTGATTAGAGTTTATTATGATTAATCAACAGACAGGAAGGATTTTTGTGCAAATATTATTTTTCTCATTTTAAATCCTGTTTGCTCAGCATAACTGTAACAGGATGTCATTAGTATGAGAGTAAGTTTTGAGATGCTTTAAAAGTTTGAGAAATTTGACTGTTAGCAAAAATTTAACATAAGGTGATTTATTTAGCATAAAGAGGTTTGATTTTTTATAGTTTTACTTATTTAAATACATGACTTCCTGTGTGACTCCTGGGTATGTTTACATAGAAAAAATATAAATAAAAATTATGATTGACACACTGAATCAGAGCAGAAGGTTTCCTGGACTAGAATTTGGTTTGTAGCTAAGACAGCCACTGAAAAGACATAGTTTGTTGTCTACTATCAGAAGTTACAGATACCATCAATATTTAGTCTTTAGTTATGCACTATGAATATATTATTCACAAATTTATCTATACCTTTCCTGAACTTACATGTATTTTGAATCTGGACTACCTCTTAAGATATCAAAATTCAAAACTACCTTAAGCATTGTCTCCAAATAATAACTTTTATTTGCCCTAGAATTTAAAGTTCTTTGAGGCTCTAAGGGCTGACTTTTCATTACCTAACAATGTTTTGAAATAGAGTCCTCGCTCCTTGTGTCACCTTGATTGAGTGCTATTTTTCTTGTACCATGTTAAGTACTTTTCATACTTTATCTCATTCAATCATAGTATTATTCTATGAAATAGGTAGTATTAATATTCCCATCTTATAGATGCAGATCTTGAGACTCATAAGTCGAATGCCTTACCCAGAGTAAAACTAGGATACGAAGGGTGGTGTGTGTGTCTGCATTGAATCACCACACTATCCTGTCTCCAGTTGGAAAAATGGTGCCATGTTTATATCCATAGGAGTGACACATTTATTAAATAGCAGACCTCTCAGAAGTTTGCTGCCCACAGGTTGAAACCACTGCCCTGGATCCTTACCACATCTTATACATATTGGAGTTTTTGCACACCAGTGACTTCCATACCACCTTCCACAATGGCATCGTTGTCTGCAAGAAACAGTGTCTCTCTACCTTCTGCTCACTCTTTGGAATACAAACATTTAATTTATATGAATAGACTATAAAATCTAGATGGCAGAATATCCCTGTCTTCTTTATCTCAGTCCCTTCTTCTGGCTCCTCTTTGGACCAGAATGGATTTAGATGGTCCATGGAACTGCTGATGTCCTGGGATCTCCTAATGAGACGGAATCAAGGGAAGGGTGGGTTCATCTCAGCGGCTGTGAGCTTAGCCAAGGTGGTCCATGGAGGCCACTTCTACAGCTGAATTGCATGTTGCTTTAAAATATTATAATACCTTGACTCCTGCTTGGAAGAAGAAAGAAACTGATGTTATAGATGAAGATGATGGTGATGCACTCTCCTGTTTCAATCCACAACACCCCTAAAAGATAGGCAGAGACATTCATATTCTTATTGTCCTTCAATATTTCATAACTTAAAAAAAGTTACTAACAGTAAAATATATGTCCACATTTTTCTTTTTAAATGAGTAAAGAGTTAACCCATAAATTGAGATAAAAACACCATGATTTTCAGGTGCTGATGTGGAGATTTTATTTATTGTAAAGTCATCTTGTGAATAACTTTGTCCCCCACACTGGTGACGGCCTTATCTTTTCCTGTTTACTTACCTTGATAAGATAGTAAATTGCATTTTTACTAAATTTCTCATTTAAAAATATTATCAAAGCAGCATAATCTCATCAGTGTGTTCTCTCCAACTTTGTGTTGTCTCACCTACTCTGTTTATATTCTAGATTGTAGTTTTCTTATTGCAAATACTGGTTGCCATTTATAGATAACAAAGAAAAGCCTCTACATAACCTTTAATGCAGGAACAAGTATTTATTTTGAAATGAACACTGAGAGAATATCAAAGAGTTTAAGGTAAGGGATTAATCCGTGGTATTGATTATTATATTAAAGAGTCAAGCTAATATTTTATATATTTTTGTTTGTTAATTGCTTAAAAATTCACTTTAGACAGAATTTGAGATGCCTCTTTGTAGACTATATTTTTATCCTCTGGACAGATTCTTTGAAACAGTTTTTAAAAACATTTAATTTATCCTTCTGGATGTTTGTATAAATATCTTAACCATTCTTTAATAATGTTGGGCTGCATCCCAATCAGGTTTATGTGGGGTCATCTTAGTCTCTTCTTTATTTCCCTTTTCAACCTTGAAGGGCTTCCTTGGTTTCCGGGGACAATGAGCTGTCTTTGAGAGGATGCTGTAATATCACTGTTACAGGCAGATCTGTTCTTGGTAGGAGAAAAAAATAGAAACAGGATGAAAGAGATAAACGTGAGTGAGTGCTACTGCACAGTTATTTCTGCAAGTAGGTAGTCATTACAAATTTTCTTCAGTCATGCTGTGATGGTTTCAAATTAGAGCCGCTGGACCAGTTCCTTGCAAATTTGTACCCCAATACTTTCTCCATGAAAGTGAGTTGTGCTCAGCCACTAAAAGCTTGCAAATAAAGAGTACATAGTTGTATATCCCATTTATGACTATTGACTTTCTTCATAATTAATTAAATGCTACCCTCAAATTATACTTCATAGATCCTTCCTTATCTGACCTTTTTTCATTTTTGTCAGTCATTCATCCATTCTTCTTTCCTTCTATCCATCTATCCAGCAAATATTTAAATACTTACTATGTGCCAGGCACTGAGAAAAAGGTAAGTACAAGGAACCTGCCCTTAAGAACACAGGACAAATAGATAAATAAAAGGATTACAAGTTGAATTAAGTGCTATAAAAGAAAGAAGCTTGCTTCAAGAGCACAAAACAAAAGGAGATGTTTCTTCTTTAGGAAGGATGGTCTGGGAAGACCTCTCTGAGGAAGAAATATAAGACCTGCAAAACTTCATCTGCCAGGTCAGGAGGCGCCAGGCCAGGGAAGGAGTTGCAGAGGAGAGAGAAGAGGGCTCTAGCATTCTGTCCTCCCTGCACCCTCTTCCCATTGGCATGTGAGTGTGAGTCTTGGGTTTCTCTGGAGTGAACCCCTGGAAAGCAGAGCCTCTTGCATCTTCATCCTTGTCTTCCCCATGGCGCTGAGAACAATGCCTCTCACACACATGCTAGGAAAACTAATAAATGTTTGGATTGAAGGGCCTTTCGGTGGCATGTGACTTTTCCCAGAACGTGAGTGTGAGGCCATCTGGACAAAAGAGATGTGTGTGTTACTCTTGAGAGTACTTTGTGAGTTTCATTATTACTTTGATGAAACTCTTTAATTATCCCACAATAAGGCTTTCATTGAACATTCCACATGGATATTTTAAAGAATTAAAATGTATGAGTAACTTCTTTATTCAATAAATAAAAGGAGCTTCCATTCTTGAGTATTTTCCTGCCACTCTTAAGAGACCATTTACATAGATAATATTATATATAGCTATATATATTATAATGTTATATTATATATTAGTGGTTTCTAGACTTGACTTCACTTTAGACCCCTATGAGAATCATTTTTTAAAAACACAGAATTCTAAACCGTACCCCTGTAGAATCTCACTCACTCATTTGTTTGGGGAAAGATCCTTGAACTTTATACTTCTTAAATCTCTTGTATTTATTTTAAGGAGGTGGGGTAAGGAGAAGGCTCCTCAAGTGCTTCTGATAGGAAGACAGGTTTGGGAACCATTGGCTGGGATCATAATGAAACATTCCAAGATCAAGTAGATGCTTCTTAAATTGTGTGTAGTTCTTGGGCCAACATAGGACCCGGCACATAGTAAGCTCTCAAGTGTTAACTGTTGTGGGGCTATTGAGTAGAAGTATGAGTTTACTGGAAAGAAAAATGACTATCAGAAGAAAAAATATAAGAAAATATGGTGTGCTCGGGCTGGGCAATAAAACATTTAATGCCTAAATAAAATAAGAAGAATTTTGAGCTATGATAAAACAGTAGCATTACTTTTCTTCAGCTAAGTCTTGGACAGGATAACAAGTAAAATCCCTTATCTCTTTTCTAACCTGTTCAAAGCAGTGATTGAATTTTTCCTTCCAAAAAGATTCTGAAACCCAGTTTAGCTTCCAAGGAAAAAGTTGGCTGTCACTTGGATGGTTGATTACTTTAAATCCCGTTTTAGTTAAGGTTCAGCTTTTAAAGGGTCAGTAAGAATTCTGATGACTGTAGTTGATTTGCTGCAATTTAGGGCAAAGAGTAGTACTTATTATTTCAGAAGCACTGGAGTACTGGTGATGTTTTTATGCTGCATTTTGTGCTTAGTTTTTTTGATATTATTTTTTCCTCCCCAACCACACTACAAATTCTTTTTTTTTTTTTTTTTTTTTTTTTTTTTTGAGACGGAGTCTCGCTCTGTCGCCCAGGCTGGAGTGCAGTGGCGCGATCTCGGCTCACTGCAAGCTCCGCCTCCCGGGTTCACGCCATTCTCCTGCCTCAGCCTCCCGAGTAGCTGGGACTACAGGCGCCCGCTATCACGCCCGGCTAATTTTTTGTATTTTTAGTAGAGACGGGGTTTCACCGTGTTAGCCAGGATGGTCTCGATCTCCTGACCTCGTGATCCGCCCGCCTCGGCCTCCCAAAGTGCTGGGATTACAGGCGTGAGCCACCGCGCCCGGCCCACACTACAAATTCTTAGTCTGTGTTTAAACTTAGGATTTGGGTATCTCTCTCTTTCTCTCTTTCCCTCTGTGTATGTGTGTGTGTTCATATGCATATACATATATGTATACAAACTCAAGAAGCACATCTGAATAGTACAGATGTGCCCAAGACAGTTGCTTACATATTACATTGATTCATTTTAAAGATATTCATCAAGCCATGGACTGTTTATTCTGCTGAGTTCTAGGGATACAGCATTAAACCAAATGGACATGGTTCTTGATATCCAGAAGACATGTGTTTGTTAATTTGGGTGATGACTTGAGGAGCAGTATTTTAGTGCTGGGAAATGCACGTAACATCTCATGAATTTTGTATATGGTGGCCTGTGTTCATATTTAAGCCAAGCTTTGGTCCATTTGCTAGTGGACGTTTCATTGCTGTATCCAAGAAGGTTCCCTTAGAACTGTACTGTAAGGTAGATCTTTCTAAAGTACTGGTGTAAATTGTCAATAGAAATATTTCTTGAGGCGGTGGATTGTCCAACATAAAAAGTCAGGTGATGTTACTGGCTGAACCTGCCAGGGGAATATTTGGCATCACATTATGTCCCCTTCGGGAATGGCTGGAATTGATACCATTGGTTTCGTGATCAACATTTGAGAACTCATGGAGGGTACAGATTTTCCCTGTGTGTGAGCATGTAATAAATCAGAGTTTCAGTTCTAAAATGTACCCGAGTGCCTTGTAGGTTTACTCAGCTTTAAATAGTGCCTAAGGTGAGAGAGGAAATCTGGCTTGAAATTTTATTTATTTTATTTCATTAAAATTTATTTTTAAGAGATGGGGTCTCCATTGCCTGGGCTGGTCTTGAACTCCTGGTCTTAAGCAAACCTCCCACTTCAGCCTCCCAAGTAGCTAGGATTACAGGCATCTGCCACTGTCCCTGGCTTGATTTTTTAGAAAATAATCCCTTAAAGTTTCTGATATGGTTATTCCCTATCCTTTCTTTATTTCTTGCTCTTCCACTTTCTTGATTTTTCATTTGTTTTTTTCACTCTGTCTCATTTCTCTTAGTTCTCTAGATTGGTCAATATTAATACAGGACAGGTAGCACTAACCATGATTGTAATTGTAAGAGCTTTTTTAAAAATTGAGCATTTATTATGCATCAGAGACAATGCTGAACACATTACTTGTCATCTCTTTCAGTTCTAACAATAACCTATGGGTAGTCACTTATTTCTCCTTTCTCAGGTGAAAGAACTGGGGCCCAGAAAATTTAGTAAATTTGTACAAAGTCATAGAATTAGTAAGTGGTGAGATTTGAACCTGGACAAATAAACGTCAGAATCTATGTTCTTGATTTTCATGCCAAACTGTGCTAGAGGCAGGAAAAGAGAGGTGGGATAGGTTAGTAAGATAAATAGTGTAACATCTTAGTCATCTGTTTACCCCAATACCTGGTACAGTACCTGGCATGTAGAAAGTGCTCATTGACTGCTGTTGATGAACTTTCTCCTCTAATCGTATTTATTGGTCCTTAGTTTTACGAGCAATCTGCCCACTTTTCTCCACTTTGCACATCTGCCCTTCCCATGAGCTACCATCACCTCCTACCAGGACTATTGCAGTAGCTAACTCTGCCAGTTTTCTAGTTGTCTGTCAACATAGCAACCAGAGAGACCTTTCTAAAAACTCAAATCTGAGCTCATCGTTCCCCTGCTTGCCATCTCTCTGTGGTTTCTTGTTCATCTTGAAACAGAATCAGTGACCTTTCCCTGGCCTACCAGATCCTTCATGGTCTGGTCCTGGTCACTGTGTAGGTCTCACGGGCACCATGTTTTTCCTTCATACTATGTCCTTCAGTGATAGTGAGTCTGCCTGCCAACTTCCCACCTCATAGTTCTTACATATGTTGTTACTGCTGCCTGGAAAGCATTTTTTCTATACTCCTCCTCTCCCCAGCTCAGATCTCAGACCAGAAGTCCCTGCCTAAGGAAAGCCTTTTCTGACCCTTAAATTTTAACTTTTTCACCTCTCTGCAGCAGTTATGACATTTTTCATTACATATTTATGTGATTATTTAATATGTGTTTCCCATTAGACTGTAAACTCCACGCATTTACACAATGCCTGGGACACAGTTGGTGTTCCATAAATATTTATTGAACAAAAGAAAGAAAGAATGAATAAAATGAGCAGAGAATAAACAGAACCAGAAATAGTTTGGCCGAGACTCCTGGCTAGATATTTCCTAGCATTAGAGGGAAGTTAAAAAAAAGATAATTTCATTATATCACGTAATTTGAGTTTGATTATGGCTGAAAGAGGTTGCATTACTTTCCAACCATTTACTTTGGAGATAAATGTGGGCACAGAGAGGTGAAGTAACTTGCCCAGTGTATGCAGCTAGTCAGTGTCAGATGTCTTTGTTATGACCTTTGAATTGTGTGTAGGGAGAAACATACATACAATATTTTCATAACTCTGTAGGGCATCTTTGGTGTGCTGAGTCCTGTAGGAGCTGCATGAATATTTGATAATATTGATGTTGTCATGTCTGCATTTTAAAGTGTTTTTTGAGAACATGTATTGCTGATTTTTCTTCTTGTATACCAATGTGTTCAGAATTAGATTGGATGACAGTCTTAAGAATACACAGTTTATGGCCTAACGATTTGTGTGTCCTGAAAGATGGTGGCCATAATTAGGAGCAGTTTGTGTTTTACTTCCACCAGAACTGGGCAAGGACAACCCTCCTAATATTCTTGGGGTCTGAGGGTAAGGAATGCTGTTTTGGATCTCTAGCCTGTCAGCAAGGAGGGCATATTCAATTATCAAGCTCCAAAAATGCCTGTGCACAGAGGCAAAACACCTAGAGTTGTGTGATGAGTTGATGCCCGAGAGCTCCCAAACTGAGAGGGGACACAAGCAGTTCCACAGTCCTCCCTCCTAGATTCTGTGACTCCAGTAAGTGTTGACAATTCACTGGTATGTGAAATTACCTCTCCTTTTAAGTTCTCTAATAATGTGCAGTCTCTGCAAGCCTCAGCCAGTACCGGAGCTGGGTAAGGCTAAATAAGCTTCCCGAGGTGCTTGCCTGGCTGCTGGGCTGCCTCCCTGGCCGTGCCTGGGTCCTTGAGTAGCCCTCTTTGTGGTGTGAGGCAGCGTTTTTGTCCTGCAGGTACAGTAGGTACTGGATTAAACAGGTCTGCTGTTGCAGACAGAAACCAGGCACCGTTCTAGCACAGAGCTGTGTTTGGATTGGAGTTTCCAGGGCCTTATCAGGAGCCACCCCTAGTGACACAGCCAGTGCCAGAACTAACTTTGACTTTCACTCTTCGCCAAGGGCTTGCAGAACACCTTAAAGGAAAAAAGATGGAGGCGCTTAGAGTTCAGATGTTCATGCCATGCTCCTTTGAAAGCTTGTATCTGTAAGTGAAGTTTTATTCTGGAAATAATCCCGGGACCACTTAAGAGGAGCAGTTTTTTTTCTCTTTAAGGGGGAGGATAAAGGAAGAGAAGGGTTTATTGGGAGTTAAAAATACTGAAGCTGTTACTTCTCACTGGCTTTAATCAGCTTCAGCTGTAACCTCTGGTAGGTGGCTATGACAAGGATAACAACTAATTTGGGGGTGGGGGTGGGGGTGGTAGATAGAAATGCTAACCCAATATCCTTGCCCTCTCCTTTAAAATTGAATACTGGTCTTAAGTTAATAATGACAAAAATACCCCGACTGCTTGAAAAATCTGAGTTAGAGCAGAGCTTGATTTATGATTGCAAGATAGACTGCAGCCCAGCTTTGTTATGAATAAAACAGGATTTTCTTCAGGAAAACAGTGTGCTTAATACAGTAGTAACATTTGTCCAAACTCTCCCATTGTAAACACTGTGAATTTTTGGTTTCTCCCCCCACCTTTTTTTTTTTTTTTTTTCCTGACTGTGGAATGGTAAGAGTTGCATTAATGAACATCTTCTTTGCATTCTTGTATATTGATTTTTTTCTCTTGGAAGGGGAAACAGACATCCAAACATCAGAATTGTCTGCCTGGCATATAAATGTAGAACAAGTTTAAAAAATGGCAATTTCAAAGAAATATTAAAATGGAGAAAAACTAAACAGAGTATAGTTCCCCCCACATCCTTTAACATTTACTTTCACTGTTAGGTGATAAGATTTGAAAACAATGCTAAAAGCTGTGTCCCCAAGTGAATAGGCATTCAAGCAAATCAACTTATGCAAAAGCTACCTCTGGAGCTTAATCATTATTTACTGAACGTTCCTGGGTCATGGGAGAGGTTCTGATTAAGTCAGAAAGGCATTATGTTCAGCAGCTTGTGAAGGTGTGTTTAAAGACAGCAAGAATAATGGAAAAATACTAGATGCAGCAGATCTATTTTTAGAATTTGATTCTTAAAAAATATAAATATAATTACCATAAATTTAAGTGTGGGTTAAAGTTCATCATTTTCAGTAGATACATCTTTAAAAGGTCTTATAAAAGGTAGTTTTAAAAATGATTTCTAATTTCTTGAGCTTCTATTTCTGCTGCAGTTTGTTTTAATAGATACTTTAGATTTTTTTCATTCTTTATGTCGTCATAACAGCTTAACTACTCACCTCTATAAAATGTTAGAGCATTTTATGAACAAAGTATATATAATTATGTGTTTAAAATGTCACTATGCTAGAAATGTTATAAATTTTTGCCTTATTAATGAGATACTAGCTGGGGAGATGATGTCTACTCTTTGTGATTCATTCTCTACAAAAATATACTCTATAACTTACTAATTTTTTAATATTAATAATGGATGGCGTGAACAAATGAAACTTGCTATTCTGATTCTACGTAAGAATGGTAGTAATGTCAAACCTGAATTTACAGCCAAATTAATTCTTAATTTTGAATTTCATTCTTTTAGTTAACTAAAATACTTGTCATAAGAGCATGCTTCCCTTATACACTCTCAGAATGAAATTCTTCACAAACATGTTTGACAAAACTTGTTCACTGAGTTATTGCCCATTAACTTTTCTGTGCGTGTTCTTTTAGGAGAGCACACACTGTGAATTAATTGTTTTGTATTTTCCTCTAGGAAAGAAAAGGAACATGATAGCAGAAGGCAGCATTCTAGAATTTTGGCTCCCTAGAAAGTAACTTGTCAGCTTTGACTCGTTTTTAGATATTAAGATGTTCAGCAGATACCATTTCAGGAATTAAAACACAGACTAGACGAATTCATTGCCTAACTTTTACTCATGTCCACATGGTTTGTGGGAACTATGCTAAGTATTGTACTTGTATTAACACATTTAATTTTCACAACTGCTCTATGAAGAAGATATGTCTTTCCACCCCCATTTTGCAGCTGAGAAAACTGAGGCTTGGATAGGTGAAAAACCATGCCCAAGTGATACAGCTAAGAAATGACAGGGCTAGGAATTTGACCCAGGGATCCTGGCTCCAGGGCTTAATGCTATTATCTGTTGTGGTCTGTGGATTTTCACTTAAGATACTAAATGAATCAATATTTCTTCCTCTGCTTTTTTATCTAGTGGGTTTCTCCTATCCCTAGATTTCTGAATTACCAAACTGTAACTCATTTGAGCTCTTGAGGGGCCGTGATTGGTCCTGATGCCACGGTTTTCGTCTACCAGGTGTATTTCCCTGAGTCCAATTCACCATTGATTATAAGACAGCTATTGGCTGGGCGCGGTGGCTCACGCCTGTAATCCCAGCACTTTGGGAGGACAAGGCAGGTGGATCATGAGGTCAGGAGTTCGAGACCAGCCTGGCCAACATGATGAAATCCCGTCTCTACTAAAAATACAAAAATTAGCCAGGCATGGTGTCCCGGGCCTATAATCCCAGCTACTATGGAGGCTGAGAAAGGAGAATTGCTTGAACCTGGGAGGTGGAGGTTGCAGTAAGCCGAGATCGCACCACTGCACTCCAGCCTGGGAGACAGAGGCAAGACTCCATCTCAAAAAAAAAAAAAAAAGACAGCTATTTGGGGGAGAAAGAAACTTTACTAAAATATATTCATTGATTATATGATCTCTTCTGACTTGGGAAATCTTAACATGTGGAGGGAAAGTTCCTCTTAGAATTAAGGAACTGTCGTAGATCCCTAGAGCCCAGAGTTCTCCGTCTCTGGATGATTCAAGCAAATGGTTTGAATAAGGGTGCACCAACTCTAAGGTACTAGTATTATTAGATTCTATGAGGTAGAATATTTGTTGGGAGACAGACACCAACTTTACTCACTGAACAAATATTTATTTTGTTCTACTATGTGCTGGGGAGACAATATGTGAATAAAACATGTAAATATCTCTGCCCTCCTGGAGCAGATTGGACCAGGTCATGAAGGACCAAGCACATACCAGTTTCATCCCTGAGTCTGGCCCTCATTCTCATGGTTCAGGATGGCTTCTGAAGCTCCAGCCAGTGCAGCCAGATTACAGGAGACATGGTGGCAGAAGGTTTAGAGAAGGGGATCATTTGAAGGAGATTTTCTGCAGCTGATTCTGATACTCAGCCATGTTTGGAAATGAATACTAAAACATTCAAGATCACCTGTTTGTTTAGTAGGCGAGCTGCGACATGAGTCCACATACATCTCTCATTCTTATGCCAGGACACTTTCCTCCATGTCTGACAAAATTCACATTCTATTCCCCACCTCTAGTCAGCCTGGCCAGAGGTCTGAAAAGCCCTTCTGATACTGAATTCAGTGTTTTGGATGGAATCAAATGGGAAGGACTACTCACTCCTGCCAAATGGGCTATGAAACCACCCCAAAACATCTATTCATAAACTGCCCATGGCTTTTTGTGGGTACAGCACAACTGCTTTGTCATAAACAAAAGGAACCGATAGGCTGAATCTATAGGAACTGCCTCCCCCTCAGGAGGTACTATGAGATCGGTCGTATGAAGCTCCTCCTGCTCGTAGGACTCACTTCACAATACCTCTCACCCCATGTCCTTCTCCAGCTGAGGATCCCACAGTCTCCTAAGATGTAAACTTTAAGTTATGTTGAAATGGAGTCTTACATAGAACTCCAGAAAACAGTTTCGGTGGTGTTCTTGGGGTTGTCTTAGAAGACTCTTGAAGATCTTTGTTCTTTCCTATTTTTCTTCACCTAGAACCACCATGGAGATGTATATATTTGATCTTTAATTTATATTATGCTATAGTACAGTTGCCGTAGTCAGTTGTATTTGAATTAATAAAAAAAACAGGCAAAAAAAAGCCAGTCTGTTTCATCACAAAAAGGAATTCTTAAGAATGTTTTGAAAGTGCCACCAACTGCACAAATCAGAGTTGGTAAATGGATACACACACACACACACACACATATGTGTGTGTTTATATATATATACACATACATATATACATGTATATATATACACACACATATATGTGTGTATATATGTATGTGTGTATATATATGTGTGTGTATATATATGTGTGTGTATATATATGTGTATTTTATATATATATATATTTTTTTTTTTTTTTGAGGCGGAATCTCGCTCTGTCGCCAGGCTGGAGTGCAGTGGTGGGATATCAGCTCACTGCAACCTCCACCTCCTGGGTTCAAGTGATTCTCCTGCCTCAGCCTCTTAAGTAGCTGGGACTACAGGCGTGTACCACCATGCCTAGCTAAATTTTGTATTGTTAGTAGAGACGGGGTTTCACCATGTTGGCCAGGATGGTCTCCGTCTCTTGATCTCGTGATCCACCCACCTGGATATATATATTTTTAAATGGAAGTCTGGGTGTCTAACATTTCAGAGTGATTGGCACTTCTGTTATCTACTTAAATCTAATTGGCGAAACTTAGCATGTAGCCAGTCTAGCTCTGGAAACCTGGGAAATGTTGTGGGTGGGAGTGTGCCTAGCCAAAACAAAGAGAAAATAGGAAAATAGATGGGTGCTAGGTTTTATGAATTGTAGGTCTTAGGCTGATACTTTGACTTTTTCCCCAGTATTACTGATATTTTTTAAATGTTACAAAACCAGCTGTAGTATCCCAGGGTACATCAAACTGGCTTAAGAAAAAATGGAGTTTGATTGGCCCTTGTGAAGTCCTTGTCCAGGGTTAGTCCAGGGCTAACGTGACTTCAGGAATGATTTGATACAGGTGCTCAATGTCATATAAACACTGGCTCCCTCTTTCTTTGTTATTCCTTCTCATTAGTCCTCTGTTCTTTCTTTACTGTTTCCTCCAGTTTGGCTTTCTTCTCGGATAGATCCAGGAAGTTCCAGATTTACATCCTACCAGCTTTTCAAACCTTAGTTTAAAGAGACTCATTTTAACCTAATAGTTTCAGTTGAAGGAATAGGGATAACTCTTACTTGATTGTCTTGGGGCACAAGCACATTCCTGAGTTAGTCTTTGTGACCAGAAGGATGGATTTCCTGATTGGCCAGGGTCGTACTTCCATGTCTGGAGGTAGTGGCAACACCATAACCTCATGAACTGAAAGTGAAGGAGGCTGGTTATTCAAGGTTAAATCAGGTACTTTACCAAACAAGTGGGACAGGATGCTGGGCAGCTATAAATGCCATGTGGCCACCATAAATCATTACTTCTATGTGTAAGGTTGCCTGTTAAACCATGACAGGTGTACCCATTCACTGCTCCTTAGATTACAGTTTGTACTTTTGTCTTGATTTCAACACAATGTTGGAAACTTTGCATCTTGGTTGACGTGTGCTAGACATGCAGTAATTGTTAAGTGATGGTGGTCTAAGGCTTTTGAATTTTCTCTGATCTGTTATAATGTCTAGAAAAACAGCCAGAGCATGCCCTGTGATTGGAACAATTATTTGAGTACAAACAGAAGGGCTTTCTACCTTTAAAAAGTTTCTTCCAGTTCCTTTCACACTCATGTCTGAATTCTGTCATTAGTTTGTCATTGTGTTAGATTTTTAAAAATTGCTTTTTCTTTTAAAATACTCTCAGTGGAGCATCTTGCCGTGCCGTATTAATTACTTTAAGGGATGAATTTCTCAAAGCCCTTTAAAACATGGCAGTTAGATGTGAATGGGATTCCATAGTTGGACAGAGTAAGCAAGAATTCTAGAGTACAGTCTAGTGAAAGGAAGCTTGATATGAAAAACAGAAAACTTGAGTGTGGGGCACTTCAACTTTATCTGCTTTATAACCTTTCAATGGTTTGGCTCTCAGAGGCGATTTCCTTGAAAGGAATTGAGTGTTAAGATTGTGCCAACCCATAGTGGCATCTGTGGAAAATGGAGATCAGTCGTGGTCATAAAATGAGGAAATGGCAAAATTCATATACTTAGTTTAAAATATCTTTTAGTAAGAACTTGATATTCCTCTTAGTTGGAGTATACATAAGTGAGAAACACTTTGGTAAAAAAAAAATAACCAACTTAAAAAAAATCTGCCGATGAAAATTGCCTGGAAGAGCATTGTTCATATGTTACAGAGGTCTCTAAACATTTTTGATCCTTCTTCCTAGTTAATTTCTTTCAAGAAAACCTTCTCAACACATTTTCATTTGATTTATAAGTTATGTACATGTGCCACTATACTATTATATAACATGTACAAAAATAAAAAATGAAAGTGATAATATAAAATATATATGAAGAAATGTTTTAATTTTTTCTTCCTGCACCCAGGTTGTCATTTTTGGTATGGATTTTTGGAGAATACTGATATATTGGGAAACTTTTTAAGGTTCTCCTTGATTTTTATCTAATCAGTCATTGAGATTAGTCTTTCCTGGTACCTGTTGAAGGTCCAGCTTAAAAAAAATGTGGAGAATCCTGAATGGATATGAAACATCTTCCATTTTTAGCAGCGAATTGAGGTCTCAGCATTAGAAAGAAAAGACTTCAGATTTTAAGTTGTGTATGATTGGTGGTTCTTAATTTTTAGAATGCTTTTCTCCCTATGTACTGTGAAATGTACAAAGCTCTGGAGATAAGAGCATTGTCCAGTTGAGACACCATGATATCCTGCATGTCTAGCAGCACCTAGCTTTTGGAAAGCATTTACATGGGGCATGAGGCTATGTTTTGTAAGCCTTTGTATTTTAGCTATGCCAGAGACCTGGAGTATTTATTATCTGAGCTGCTCATGTTACCCCCAAAAAGGTGGAATCTTGGCAGATCTCCATTCTTTTTCTTGATGCCTAAAACCCAAGTTAGGTGTTGACAGAAGTCCAGAAGATCTCAGTGTGAAGCCAAACTATGATATCTGGTACTTTCACATTTACATGGGTTACACTCCCAGCTATTTTAAGTACGAGGGATGATATAGTTTCTTATTAGTATTTTTTTCCACCATGCACGGTGAAAAACTCATCCTGAATCACTTTGGAAGGAATGGAAAGTTTGAGATAACAGAAGTGCCATTCACTCTGAAATGTTAGACACCCAGACTACCATTTAAAAGAAATATGGCCATTTACCAACTCTGATTTGTGCAGTTGGTGGCACTTTCAATAGATTGTGAAGAATTTCTTTTTGCTGGTGGAACGGACTGGTTGGGGGCAGTTCTTGTAGATTCAACCTATCAGTTCCTTTCATTTATGATAAAGCAGTTGTGCTGTACCCATAAAGGGCCGTTGGAAGTTTCTGGATAGATGTTTTTGTTTGGTCTCATAGCCTATTTGGCAGGAGTAAAGTAGTCTTTCTCCTTGTGTCCCATCCAACATGTTGCATTCAGTATCAGAAGGACTCTTCAGACCTCTGGGAAGGCTGATTGGAGGTGAGAAATGGAATGCAAATTTTCTCAGACATGGAAGAAAGTATTCTGGTCTAAGAATTAGAGATATGGGTTCATGTTCCAGCTCTCCTACTATGCAGACAAGTGATCCTGGGTATTTTACTATTAGTTTCCAAACATCAGAATCAGTCAAGTGTCAGAATCGGCTGCAGAATTTTTGTGGACATATTGATTCCTGGGCCTTACCTAAACAAATCAGAATTTCCAGGAATGAGGCTGGACATTTTTATTTGAGATGAAGTTCTCAGCGAATTTTGTTTTTCTCAGCTAGCCTTTTGCATTTTGAAACCCCTGTAGCTTAACCCATACATGACATAGGTTTCTCCTTTGCCCAGGAGGTTAACACTATTGAACCTTCCTGTGTCTTCACTGTGTATGTGAATGTCAACCACTGTGCCTCCTGGACATAAATAAATTGTACATCAGTGCAAACAAATACTAGGCTTTGAGCTCTATCAACCAAATGACTATGATGAAGATTATTTTTTACTGAATAAAAATGCTACAATTCCTACTTTATGGCTCATGAGAGATTTGCAGAATAAATTATCTTCTCTCTCTATCCCTGAAAAAGTTTTTTGAGTTCTCTCATTTAAATGGATATTGGCTAAACTTTACAAGACATATCTTCTGTGGTCCAAACTTGCACATAGGCATATAAAAAGTAGATTCCTTGTATCCAAAAGAAGAAGCATGCTCATGGTTTAATATTATTATTTTTACCACTAATTTTTGAACTGTATTCCAGTTTATTGGACCATGTTTCAGTCATTGTGCTAAGTTTTTCTATCTATTAAAAATTTTAATCCTCACCACAGTGCTGAGAGGCAGATGTATTGCAAAGCACAGAGATAGACTAACTGGGCCACAGTCACAAGTTACCGCACAGCCCAGCTGAACTCTGCCTGAGGAGTGGACTAAAGGAAACGCAAGGAAAAGTATAACATTGCTTTAGCATCTCTAGTTCTACTGATGACCAGAGTACTGTCTTAGAGGACTGTGATATTGAGACCAAAGACCAGTCCCTATGAGATGGTAAAAGAACACTGGCATCATGTCAAAGGTGAGGGGTGGGCAGACAGATGTTTGGGTGCTGGAGCATTGAATTTAATGGAATTTCTGATATTGTTAGGTGGCTGACAAAGATAGTAGAATAAAGTATTGGGATTTAGGAATACGTCAGATGGTTCAGAGCCCATGTCCAAAATACCTATACCATCACAGAGAAGAGGGAGGCTTTGAAGGTTAAGAATGTAAATTCTGCCATAGAGGTAGGAACTCAGGTCACATTTGGTGGCCATCTGGTGTCTGTATACCTCCAGCCACTGTGCTGAACACTTTAATTTAGTGAACATTAACTGACCCAATTCCTGCAGCACATTAAAATGCTGGGTTTTGGAAAAGCCCAGAGAGGTCAAGTGGCTCATTAAAGCTCATGCAGCTCGGCAGTGACTGAGCTAGCCCTTGAGTCCAATCGGTGGCCCTCCTCCTCGAGCCATTGCTGACAAATTCCCAGTTCTCAGGGGAGTTGTGTGCCTGGCTTCAGTGATGCCGATACATGCCAGTAAAGGCATTTGTCTCTCTGCCCATCGGCTTTCAAAGGGAGCTTTCCGATGGTGAGATGCCCACCTTCCCATGTGGGACTTGATCAGAGTTCCGTAGTCTAGGTAACTGACTTAATTTTAAGGCGTCTCAGAAGAATTATGTGACTGTGGCTTTAAACTCTATGAGATTAGAAACCAGGTATTCCCAGCACCTGGCAATAACTATTTGTTGAATAAATGACCTTTACATAATCTGATTAAAAGGAATCAGACTCATGGAATTAGGATTATCTAGCGAAGATTCAGCTTCATGGCCTGGGATGAGTTCAGTTAGCTTTTAAAATTTAATACATTTGGACATCTCTCCTTGTGTATCATTAGTAGCTTCAGCATCACGTCCTCGTTTTAAAAAATAAGCATTGTTGCCACTTGTAATGTTCTCACATAAACCTCGATTTGGAGCTTAAGACATTATGCTCATTTGTCCTGCTAACATTGTGACATGCAGATATCCTCATTTTTGTCTAGAAGGTGATAATTGCAGATTCAGTTACTTCTAAGAGAAAGGGATGTTTAGAAGATTGAGAGCAAAGCTGAGAATCTGGGAGTCATCTTTCACAATGTGGAAATATCCCGCAGGGAGTGTGTGCCATGAGGCGACTCTAATGCTTCCTTTGCACTTTTGGGTTTTTTTGCAGGAAGATTTATTAAAACACTGTCAATTAACTGAGCTGTGCTATATTTATATAACTATAAAAATATATTTGCTCTATTTTTTAGTGGGGTTTCTTTTTACTTATACTGGTCTACTTCATACATACGTATTTGTTTTTCAGACAGGATATTTCAGAAAATGCTTTGAATGATATTGTTGTCGACTTTCACGTATGAAGACTTAGTGCAGTTGATAACTAGAAATTTTAATTTAAGATGTCTTAAGAATGCTTTACTGTTAATTGAAAGGATTTCTTCCCCCAGTATCACAGCCAATGACTCGTCTTGAGCAGCTAATTAGTGCGATTATTCCACAGCTGCATTTGCTACAGCACAAAGGTTTGCTTCTGTTTTTATCAAAAGGATCAGTCTCTCTGGGAATGTTTTAACCTGACAGGCTTTGAATAGTAAGGCCGCTTATTTATTTATTTATTTTAAAATAACTGTTCCCCCCGCGCTTCCCCCCGCCACCCGCCATGCCCCTCATCACAGCTCTCCTTCTTTTCTTGGCTTAGGAAGGTACATTTGAGCTTTGAACACATACTCTAAAATGGGAAAATACATTTTTTAATGCTCTTTTAGTAGAGCTGTGTCAAGTGAGTAGATTATTTTAAGTGAGTTAGAATAATGGCCAAGTGCCCTTAATATGTGGATGAGTGCATGATATTAAATAATAAGCAAGGTATTAATGCTGTTCGATTTGTATGTGTCTGTAGAAAATGTAGGAAAACATGAAGGAAAGAGGGTTTGGGTTTTCTGGAATGCTGAGCACTTCCAAGTTTGCCAATGTACTGGATACAGTCACCACTTTCCCATCGTATTGTCAAAGTGTTTGTCTATGTTGGATTCTGTCCCCTTTCTTCTAGCCAAATGGTGATTTTGATCACTCAAGTCCTTTTTTCGTGGTCTTAAATTAGTGTCTAGAGGCATATATTCTGCCATTGAAAAAATACTATGACTTCTTTATAGTTGAGGGGAGTAAAATGATAGAAAGATAAATTTACCTGTAGTTCTATTCTCACCCTGGCAACTATCATGATCTTTGGACATTCCCTACTAATCATTTTGCATACTTGTATACATGCATATACTACACTTATTTTAAATTAGAATGTAAATATACTTTTGAATCCTACTTTTAAATTCCCTCTTGTTACATACATTTCCCACTTTGTTCTGTAGTTGCACAATTTAAAAAAATAGGTAGTATTTTATTGAATTCATGTATGATAATGTATTTAACCATTCTCATATTATGGGACAAATTTTTTATTATTCATATGTTTTGCAATTTGTAAAGAGCTTTGTAATATCAGTTTTTGCACATTTAAGTTATTTACTTAGGAAAATTGTCCATCACAACATTTCTGAATCAAATTGTATGAACAATTTTTAGCTTTTTGGTAGTGTTGTTAAGCTGTTTTAATATATACCAGCAATGGTGTAGAGTAACATTATTCTTATGCTTTTTCTTGTCATGGACAGTTTGTTTATTAAAAAAAAAAAAACAAACCTTGGATCTTACCTTAAATACTATTTTGTATCTGGCTTTTCTAAGTTCTTTATATTGTGTAGTTTTATTCACATCAGTAACTATATTTTTACACTAGTTTTAATGGTTGCATCATGTTACATTTTGATTCTCTGACAATATACTGAGCCAATTTCCTGTTGTGAAAATAAGCGAACTGTTAAATTGTTATTGTGTAGTTTTTCTGGGACAGCGTGAGGGTAAAACCAATACTTCTTCATCCCCTAGCATGTTTTGTTACCTTCAGAGCCTGAAGGTTCCTGTCTTTAAGGAGCTCATGAGGATGGTCAATGATATTTAAGGCTTCATTTTGCCTTTTATTAGAAGGTAAAAGATAATACCAGAGTTTATATTCAAGGAAGGAAGTTCAAAGTACAAATACTTACCTCGAAGCATGACTTTCTCAAGAGTGAATATTTTCTCAAATGTTCCTTTTCTTCTGTTCCAGGTGCTAAGGTTTTGAACCGTTGACCTAAACACAGACGTTAAAAAATATATATAGAGAGAGAAATAAACAATGAAACATTTTCTACCTATAATAATAGTGACAGCAAACATTTGTTGAGCCAGTACTACATGGTACTCATTGTACTAGGGGATTTATGTGCCTTGTTTTATTTAATCCCCCAAAATCCCTAGGAAGTAGGGCTTTAAAATATACATGATGCAATCGAAATTTTAAAAGAACAGCTCCCACCTTTATAAATGGTAAGTGGGTAAAAAACTATTGTTATCCTTCTTTTCCGGATACTAAGACAGAGAGAGATTTAATAACTTGATGTCACAGAGCTGGCAAGATAAGTTATCAGAAACCATATTTAGGAAAATTAGGAAGTTTTTTCTATTTAATTTGTGAGTAGGGTTTCAGAATTTTAAACTATTTTGGGTAGAGTGAGTACCAAAACCATTAGAAGTAGTCCTCATGGGGAATGCACAGAGAACACATTGTAACATAGTAGAGGGCATGCCAAGGTGAATCAGAAGAAAAGACAGCACAAAGAAAACCAGACAGAGAAGTATTGGCTTGTCAGACCAGCTCGTCTTCTGCCCCCTTACCCAAAGAGCGAGGTCGAGTTCAGTGTTAACATTCTGGCCCAAATGCTTCCTTCATTAATTATTTTTACTTATTTTATCTTAGAAAAATTTCCTCTTGGCAAAGCTCACCTTTTCTTTAATCAATTTTTGTTAGTAAACATTTTAGGCATCTTCAAAGAACTTAGATAACATGTAGGAGTAGTTATTTGGTTAGATTCAGTTATACAAAAAAGCAAATCAAGCAATTTATTTTTAAATGTGGAAATTTGGGTGCCATTAAGATGCTTTGCTTCTTGGCAGTGCATATGGCGGCGCTATATTTGGTGGTGATGAGTAGTGTGCAGCATAAAATGTAAAAAAAAAAAAAATTAAAAAAATTAAGCCGCCTGATAAAAATGCCTTGATGCAATCAAGCTGACTTATTTTAATTCAACTACTAATGACTTAAATCCTGTCACCTCTTGATTTTCAATTATGTGGAGTACCATTCTGTGACTTGATTATATTTGCGCAGACTCATTTTATAGTTTGGTGCAATTTAGGATACCCCCAAAGTGCAAACGAAGGGTCTCATTAGGAAACTAAATGTTGTATGCATTTTGGTTTTCCCACAGCAGTTCCGCGGAGCATCCTGGGGCCTCCAAGCCTCCGATAAGCTCCTCCAGTATGACATCACGCATCTTGCTACGCCAGCAACTCATGCGTGAGCAGATGCAGGAGCAGGAGCGCAGGGAGCAGCAGCAGAAGCTGCAGGCGGCCCAGTTCATGCAACAGAGAGTGCCCGTGAGTCAGACACCAGCCATAAACGTCAGTGTGCCCACCACCCTTCCCTCTGCCACGCAGGTGCCGATGGAAGTCCTTAAGGTACGTGAGTGTTGCTCTTGTTGGTTGGACCAAACTCTCTTCCATTTTCCATTTGCTAGGTGTTTTGTTTATCTGAATATGTATTTTGTTAGACTGACCCTTCAGAATTATATTTGAAAACTCCAACTCCCTTAATTCTTACATGGCTTTATATTTTAAAAGAAGGATGCAAACTCATTGTAACTGTAATAGTAACAATCAGTAAATGGTGGGAGTCAATGTTCCATGAGAAATTGCAAGTAGGAATACATGTTTGTTGTGATGACATCTTTCTTTGGGAAAGTTTCAAAACCAGAGTTATCTGAGGTGGGCCTCTTCTGATAATTCGTGTATCTTAAATATTTTTTTCTTAAATACCTTCCATAGCCACTCTTTACTTTTCTTTTTATTTAGTATGTAATATTGGTTGTAAAATCTGACTGTTTTAGAGAGCTCTTCACATATAAGATTGAAGAAGAGCTTTCTGTGCTTTGATAACCAGACTACATAATCCTTTTACTGAAGTGAGTTGTCTGCTTTGGGTCTCTTTGATTTCTTGCTAGAGTAGAAACTGCAGGAGCTTGTTAGCATCATTCGATTAGGGACATATAGCTTCCTAATTACTAAGGAAAATTGTAACAAGTCTAAGAATAGAATTCCATCTCACACATGTGTCTTCCACATCACATAGGGAGATACTCCTTGTTTAAGAATAAACATTTTAGTTCTTAAATATGACTGATTCAAGGAAAGTTAAAAGGAAAGTAGAGGAACTTCCTTATTTTTAGTTTTTTTATTTTAGTACCTGCTCACCTAATTCTGAAAAGTCTCAAGTGTTACTGTTCATTAAACAATGTGAACCTTACAGACCGGTGATTCATTATTGGTTTTTGCATTCATCCATGTGCACGGAAAAAATGTCTCCCATTATTTAAAGTTTACTATTAAAGTAAATAGAGAGATGATGTGTTATAATCAGGAATCAATCTGTGAACCTTACCAGGAAGTAGGAAAGAGATTCTTTAAAAAACAAATCAAGAGTCAATTATTTTTTATTTGCGAAGACTTAAAATATAGTGATGCAATAATGGAACTCGGATGAAGAAACCAACTGAAACTGGGTTAGGGAAAAAAGATACAAATAGTTTAGCATAAAGTTTTACTCTAATGTGATTGTTTGAAATTCTGGATATTGCCACAGTTAATGGATTTTTTACTTTTTCTTTTTTTACCCGTCAGTTAACTCAAGGTTTTCTCTCTGGAGTAGATGATGCGTTGAATCTTTCTGTTCTGCTTGGGTGAAAATTGATATGATCACTAAGTTTTTATAGATTTAAGAATTATTTAAGATTTAAGTTGTTGTCTCATGCCTGCAGGGGTGATAATTATTGTGTATACCTTAGGTTATTTAAAATTGTATGAATTAAATAGTAACAAGATGTGGAGAAATATGTCTATTTTATTCATCATAATAGTTTACCTTTATAATCTGTAGGGCAAATTTTAGAAGAGTTGCCATGGATTTGGGCTACTAGTGGGTTGTATCCAACTGAAGGTAATGTTAAAGAATTTTTATTAAAATCAATATTCCTGTTAAGGCAGCTACAACTGATAGAGAGGAAATTACCCAAATGAAAACGTGTTGAAACATCATTTCCAGATTATCTTAAAAATGAGCATAATTTCTAAATGTTTTTGTCACTGTAAATATATTATTTTTGAAAATGATTAAAATTAAAATCTACATTAAGTTGTTTGAATAACATACCAATATTTTTATATGTTGCTGTGTCCTGGTGACACTGGATTGAGCTACAACCCCTAACTTATGTATGCCAGAAAAATGTCCAAAGTTAAAGCACAAATAAATTGTTACAACTGGACGACATACTCTAACTAAAAATAAGTATTAGGTAAATTTCTCTTTCATTCTGAATATAGTTCATGTCTATTTAACTTCTGCTTTTTTATATTTCAGTTATATAAACTAGTAAACTATGTCATATAAATAAAAATAAAGAATTATTGCCATAGCTATATGGTTAGGTTTGATAGCTATTTAGACAAATTTTAGTATTCTTAAATGAAGAAACAAATAAGAATACACGATTTTATTAAGACAATATTTTAAGAAAATCAGATAACATTTTTAAAGAGAATATCATATAAGTGATTGCTTCAGATACTTAAAGACTTAGGACTTCATAAATATAGTTGGCTTATTTTCAAAATTTTGTGTATAAAAGTATTATGAAACATTATAGAAAGATAAGTGAGAGAAAGGTGGTTATTTTTTCTTTTTTATAGTTTTTAAATCATAAGCATAATTTTGTGAAGTAAGTGGTTAATAGCAAAACAGTTAATATGCTTAATCTTGGACCATTTATTTCTCCATGAATATATATTTTCAAAGAATGGTAATACCAAGTATACTAATTGAGTGCATTATGATACAGATTATATTGAATAAATATTTTCTCATAGTATGGCCTGAGTAAATTCACTTAATTTTTAAAGGTTTAACTTGCTAAAACAGAACATGCCTGCTTCTCAGTGGAGGTAGATGTATACAATTAGTCACACTTGCATGCACTAGGGAATCTGGTTAAATCTCTCCGTCTCCCAAGTTGTTTGTAAGAACCAGAGGGAAGAAAGGTCATAGTTTAGTTTTCATACACACACAAAGTTAAGTTACCAACATTCTGCTATCTGGATGAATGACTGATTTCAAAAAGCTAAAGCAGTGTTTTCAGGTTAATCCCTTTTTTTGGCAGAGTAAAATTTAAAATATGAAGCTTTATAAAGCATGTTTAAAAATTATTGACATCTGGTAAACTTAGGACTAGTCAGATTTTGGGTTAGAGATCGAAAATCTGCACCACTCATTTCTCAACGTATAGTCATTGTGCCGTGAGTAAGTTCATGAATCTTTGTAAGATTAGCCTCTGGTTTCTATATTGATTTAATAATATATGAATTTTCCTTCATATTGATTTTCATTTTTGGGGGCATGGAATCATGAGTCTTATTGCTATATATTTACATAGTAAAGATATTCTCCAAGTTTTTTAAGAACAACCTTACCCAATTGGGTATTGTAATTTAAGGATGCTCTTTTACCATAAATTAACCAACACCTGGAGTGCATAATGCATTTTTTTGTAATGGTGAACACACCCTGTATTTTGAGTTGTGAATTAACAACAACAAAAAAAAGTCATCAAGAACCATTAATGGAATCAGTTTCTTCCACAAGTGGGTTTTGCTGACATGCAAGTCATGCAAACCTGAAGTTTGAAATTTGATGTAGCTTTTTTCAAACAAAAACAGAGTAACGGGACAGGACTGTAGGTGAGTTCAGCCTTATAGCTAAAGCATCACGGTACAAACCACCAAGTTAATCATTTATATAGTCACCAAGCATCTGTTTTCATAGTTTTGTCTCTCTGACTTTGATGAATTATAAAAGCACTGGTCGCTCTCACCTGGACTGAGAAGTTCATCAGGATTTCTTCCCCTACTACCTTCCCAAGATGGGCTTTGACGGTTGAAAGCTTGAAAACATTAGTTTACAGTTTGAAAATGTTTCTCTGTTCAGAAATCTGAAGGGAGTTGCCAAGGATTCCCCACTACCTCTGTCTCTCCCTCCCTTCCTTTCACCTTGAAATTTAAAATTTTAAAGGCAAAGTCGAAGTGTCTTCTCTGGAACGGATTGTCCATTGAATTTTTCTGTTCTGCTTAAGGGAAAAGTTGCATGAATTTTAAAAGGAAAAGTTTTTTTTATTACTTTGGGGCATTTCTTAACTACTTTGAAGGAATTTATTTTTAAATGTTCCCTTTTCTCCAAATCATCTCAAGAGTTGCGCAAATTGCTCTGTAATTAGTGATGATGCTTGCTGTTTGTCAAATACAGAAGCACTTTTTCTGGGACCCTCTACATTGTAAACTAAATTTACGTGGGCATTTATTTGGTGGTTATCTCGTCAAAGTTGCCTCTCATTTGGATTGAGATTCTAGCGAGGTGGGCTGGAAGCCCTGCTCCTTGTTACCCTCTTTCAAAAACTGACATTCCATATTTCACTAGTGAGGGGAAGGGTTAATGACTGAACTAGTCTTTCTCTGTAAATTATGAAATCTGCATGGAGTAGAATTTTCAAGGTGTGATTTATTTTTTAGGTATAACACAGAACATGAAAATGTGTGTGGAGTTACAGGTGGATTGGTGGGCTACAGATTGGCAAAAGGGACTTCTCCCACAACCTACCCTTAGATTTTGTTTCTGGTTTATTTAGCCAGGAATACAGACCCTAAATAGCATCATGGTGGCTGCAAGAAGCCAGAACAGATGTAGTGTGTCTCAGATCAGCTTGCCTTGGTCCCCTCAGTTAGGGGATCTGTTGCTAGAGGTGTTATTCTCATAAGGTGAAGACCTGCTATGTCTGAGATTTCTTCTTATAGCATAGTCCATTCACACATGGACCAGCATATACTTATGACCCTTGTAGTTTGACTTACACAAACAACCTGTCAGCCTTGATTTCAGGGATCATTTATAAACATTGGTGTCCTTTTGTTTTTGAATCAATGTTGGTGTCTGCAAGGCTACATCCTCATTCAGGGGGAGAAAGGGACTCAGATTTCAGGTCAACAGACAGCTCTTCATCCTCCCAGAAACCTCATTTCCCTGCAGAATCTGAATCATTCAGTGTCACACATAAGGTAATTTTCTCTCTCTTTAAAACTCACGTTATTGACTTTTTAAATTGCAGATAATACTTGTTAACTTTTAACAGATTTAAACAATGCAGCAGAATAGTTCAATATGAATCTCACCCTGCCTACCACCGCCTCCCTTCCATCATGTTCCCTGGAAGGAACGACTGTTAACAGTTTAGGGTGCAGCCTTCCTGTTATTTTCTGTTTAATAACCCTACCATCAGTTGCCTTTTGTAGGAGCGAGGTCTGAAGAAATATGTTAGTCAGTTTTTATCAGGTAGACATAAACCCTTTATTTTTCTTTGTTCATATTTGCAAATGGAACAAAAAAGTATATAATTTATTTTCCTTCTGGGTTGTCTCTATCTTTAAGAATCCCACTTCAAGGTCCACTCTTCCCTATGTGCAGTGAGGACTTCTCACCCTGTGTCTTGAGAGCAGTTTAATTGGTTCAGTGTATAAGTATGTACCAGCTTGCACGGCACTGAGTGGCAGCCCCTTTGCTTCCCAGGCTGCTTTATGAACACTTGGGGGTGAGGATTTAGCGATCTCAGGGCTGACACAAGAAAGTGCTCCATAGAGTTGTCTTACTTGGTAAAGTCAAACTTAACACAGGCTCAGTAGTGCAAGAATTGCAATAAGTGCAAGAATCACAGTAAGTGCTTTTGGATTAATGTTGGACTTGGTTTTTCTGTCTGCACTGCTTTTAGTGACTAGTAGCTAGTAATGAAATGCTGGCTGAAGAAAGTAATCTTCGCTTAAATTTTTAGGTTTTATCTACTTAAAAGAGCAGACCCATGAGACCAACTATCTGAAACAAAATATTCAGCCTTTACACAACTAAGCCTATGAATTAATCCCAGTTTCTGGAAACATTGGAACTTCAGCTCTAATTACATGTTCATTGGGCAATATTGGCACAAAATGGAAATGATTTCTCCCTTTATGACCACAAGGGCATTTTCATGTAACTGAGGGGTACAGCACAATCTGGGTTTTGTACAGCAGAATCTCGGTTTGATTTCATCAGGTTGTGGATAGGGCTTGATGTACCTGGTGGACACTTCACTAGTAGCTAGTAATGAAATGCTGACAGATATGCAGCATGGCGCTCTCTCTTTAAGTAGGAGAATCTTTGCCATCTTCTCCATGAGCCCCTTTGCAGTCACTGAATTCATCCTGTGGGTTTCAAAGAGAAGAGACACCTGTTTGGCTCCTCCTCGTTTTCTCCTGTTAGAGGAGGCTACACTAATAGGTGCAGTCTCCTTTCATTTACACAGTTCTCATAATTCCATACTGCTGGAGGTGAAGGCAGTATCATAAGGAAAATATTAAGGTCTGGGGCCTGGAAGTGAGGGCTAAAAATTGGAGTGGGCCTAGTGTCATCTGACTCTGAATGGTAATTTCTTTTCTAATGTCATGAGACCAGTAGAGCGTGCATCCTCAACAGGGGCGAAGTCACTCCCCACAAGTAGGACAAAAATGGATTGTTGGAGGGCAAAAAAGTCTTAGATGTTACAATGGTTTCTAAACCTCCAAAGCCCCAGTACATAAACCGATAAACAGTATATGTATCTTTTAAAATTTTATGGTGATGGGGTTGAAGGAGAAGCAATTAGGGGAAAAATGTCTAAAAAGGCTTTTTATTGGGATACTAATGAATAAAAGATTGAGAAACATTCCTGCAGAGGAACCAGCATCTTTCCCAATTCTTTGTGTTTTGTTTAGGGACCATTTGTGGAGGCTCCTATAGATGTGATGCCTGTATTCTGTCTGGTCTGTGTCTCCCCAGGAGAACTGTTATGAGAACAATCATGATCAGCATGTGCCAGCATTGAACTTTACCTGTATTGACTCATTTAATGCCACCATTGCTCTGTGAGGTAGTTATTATTAGCATCCCCATTTGACAGATGCAGGAACTGTCACAGAGGGGTCAACTAGGTCATCAGAAAGTCACCCAAGTAGGTGGTGCAGTCAGGATTTGAACTCATATAGTTGAACTCCATGGGCCATTAGTGGTAATACCTCTCCTGGAGGGAATAACCTGAGAAACATTAGGAGGGAGAGATAGCGATGTTCAGCCTCTCAAATGACACGGTAGCTTGGGGCTTGTAGCAAATGTTTACTACAGAGCTTCAATCCATAGCTTAAACTTTTACAGGAATTACTGATGTGAATGTGACACTACCTGAAGCACCTTGGAGGAGGAAAGGCAATGGTGCCTCCTTGACAACGTGGATATTAATTATAGGGTGGATTGGATGGTGGGATGAACACTTCAGGTCTTTTAGCTCATTTATTATTTTAGTAACCTTAGGAAACAAGTAGGATAAGCCTTATTTTCCAGATAGGGAAACTGAGGCTTAGAGAGATTATCACTGATCCCTGGTTACATAGACTCCACACACTACCTTATTTGCTTATAAGCACACATCCTACTGTAAGGACATGCTCTAAACATTTCTAAAGAATCACCAGTAACAGAATATATTAGAGCAAAATGGGAGGTCAAAGAGAAACTACAGAGGAGTCTCACAGGCTTAACAGAAAGATACATGAACTTAAACATTTGAATTAGTAAGGGGCTTCCCTATTGAATAGTTAAAATATCCTCATGAGTCTCCACAATATGCCAGATGAAAGAACTGGATGTATTTTTATTATCTAAAAAGACTTCCTGGCCACATTGACCCCCATGGTAATTTATGCTTTATTGATAGTCATCATTATGGGTTAAAAAGCACTACAGTGAAAGTTTCTGTAACAACATCCAAAAATCATAACTCAAGTCACTTATATTCTAAAGATCTTGATGGTCCATGCTATTACAATTCATATGCTTTATAGTTCTGAGTATTTACTAATATATTTGCATTGTTTTAGATGATTTTTGAAATAATTCAGTAGACTCACACACTTTTGATATCAATTTTCTTCTGAAATTATGTTTGCATTTTTGGTTTTTCCTTTCCCATGCACCTTGCAATATTAGAGCTCTTGCCATATTTTAGCACTTAACAACTGGAACTTCATTTCTGGTGGTTTTTCTATTTGCTTTTAAGTAAATGTCAGTGGTAATAAATCTTCTATTACTATATTGAAAAAGTCATGAGTCTCCTTCACAAATATTACCTATTTAATCCCAACAATTAAAGAAAGGACTTAGCTTTGAAAGACCACTTAATTTGAAAGACTCTTCAGTAAGCACGCTTTTGAACAGAGATTGTGAACATGTGTAAGCAAAATCTAATTTTAACTTTGCTCTACTAAAATCGGTGGGTGTGATCTGTGTTAAAAATATGTAAATCAGTACAGTGGCTTCACTCAAGGTTATAACTGCAATCAGTACTAGAATATTGGCTCTTGCCCTGAATGTGTCTCCTTTTATTGACTTCTTTGAGGATCAGCTTGAACTTAAAAAAACATTTAGCTCCAGATAATATAGCAGTTATTCAGATCTTATTTATAAATTTAGATGTTTTCTGTTTAGTAATTTATAACTTTATGAAAAGGAAATGAATCTGAATTGGAGCATATGAATCAGGTAAAGCAAGGGGCTGTTAAAGGAGAGAATGGTCCTAAAAAAGAAATTGTTTTAATTACTCTTTTTAAAAATAGGGAATGTCCTAGAAAAGGGTATAGGTGCCTCTATACCATTGTTTCTACCAGCTGTCTCTGGAATGAGTATTGGGATTGGAAGCGGTGGTGGTCAAAGGCTTTATCATTATTATTATGATTTTTACTAGGAGAGCATATGCATGCATTCTTTATGTAAAGTGATGTCCTGATGCATTTTATTTGAGTCACCCACAACTTTTTGAGGAGCACAGTTCTTCTGTCAGGTGTAAACTCACCAGTTTACTAGACTTAGACACATGATGTAACTCTAGTGGTCTTTCCTAGAAGAAAGATAACAAGGTGTAGGGATTCTGAAAATTCAAAGTGAGCAAAAGGATTTCAATCACCCGGTTGGGAAGTAATTTTTAAAAGTAGTTAAGAGGCCCAAAATGAAAAGCAAAATTCAGACTTCTATTACCTTACTACCATGCATAACTCTGTTGTAATCTCCCCTGTTGGGCCTGGGTTTTGTATAATTAAAATTTAGGGGCTGGAAATTTTGTTGAGCCTTAATTGGAAGTGACAAACCAGAGACATTCCTGCCAGTTAGGAAAGGCTTAAGAAATTCTTATTGGCTAAATTACAAATATGTAACATTTTTTCTGAACACTGCATGGTAGTTCAGACTGCCTAAAGGTGACAAGATTAGCTCTGTTTTTCTAGTGAAGTAGTAAAAATTAGATTAATAAGTACCAGGCAAAGAACCTTTTCTTTTTTCTTTTTTTTTTTTTTTCTTTTGAAAGAAATCTTACCTTGAGTACTTCTGGCTGTGGAGATCGGTGCCTTAATTAGCCACATGTTCTTTTTACCTCCTGGGAAATAAGTACGGGATAAAATTGGGGATCAAGCCGTAGACGTACATTGACTTAGCACACGCCGCTAAGTAATTCATCAAGGAATGTTGGTAATTAGTCCTGCCTCTTTCAACTCTTGGCTTATTTTATAAAACCGGTTGATTTAAAATAATGCCTGCTGATTTATTACCCACACGTTTCAAGACTGGTACTTGGCTCTTAAACAAAAGCAATATTGTGCAGCGATGGAAATGCGCCCTCTTGTTTTTGTGTTTTTACAAATTCTGAAGGGCCATCTATGGCCCCCCTATTAACTTTGTTGCGTTTTCTTTTGCCCCATTCAGCATTTTACTGGGCTTTCTTTTCTGTCTTGGTGAAGAGAAAAGGGGAACAAATTTAAAACAAAAAACGAAAAAATCCAGGCTCTTAGAGATTTGGGATGTGAGGTGCTTGTCAAAGTGTATTGGCTCGGTGTGATTTGATGGAATTTAATTTGAATCCTTCGTCTGGTAAGACAGGCTGTAGTAATAGCCTTTTTTTTTTTTTTTGCATTGTTAAATATTTGGTGATATTTATGGCAGCCAGGCTAATCTTAAAAGAATGAATTTATGAGAAGCACAGAACCTCATGACTTCAGCCTCTTACCCTTAGTATCCAAGCACTGTAGTGCATTATAGTTTGAATGCCAGATTCCCATTAATGCTAACTGATGGACCTCATTATGCTTTGAGATGAGACCTTAATCAGGGTCCCTGTTGAAAATCTATGATTAGGCTGTCTCTGATTCATAACTCTGTGAACTTGGGCACATTTCCTGTTCCCTCTGGGTCTCAGTGTCCTCATCTATAAAATGGAGGTAATAATACTCGCCCTGGGGAGTTTTTGCGAGAGTTAAATGAGATAATTCACGAAAGCAGTGCTGTCTGATAGAATATGAACCAAGTACATAAATTCAAAGTTTCTAGTACTCTCACTAAAAATAGTAAAAAAAAAAAAAAGTGAAACTAATTTTAATGTATTTTATTTAACCCAAAATATCTAAAATATCACTTCAACATGTAATCAGTATAAAAATTATCAACAAGATATTTTCACATTTTTTCCTAAGTCTTTGTGCTGCCTTTAAAATTGCATGTATATTTTATACCTCCAGCACATCCCCAATTTGGACACTAAATTTTCATCAGAAAATTTATTTGACCTGTGTTTAGATTTTATAAAATGTATAATTGAAAAAGTTAGATTCATATACCTAACTTGTTTCAAACATATTCAAAAGATTTCCAATAAATAAATTGAATATGTCTTTAGATTTAAATTAAATTATATGAAAAGTTCAGTCTGAATGAGTCTGAACAAGCCACATTTCCAGTGCTCAGCAGCCGCACGTGGCCTTTGCATTGGACAGCACAGAACTAAGGCATTAGCCAAGTAGATGGAAAGTGCTCAAGAAAGGATTCTGCTCTACTGTTGGTAATAATAAATCACATAATGATTTACAATTACTAATCACACGAATATAAAAATTATTATCTTCTCTAAGTTGCCATCCTCATATGCCACTATTGTACCTACAAAGTATTACTGTTTTCCTACTGCCCGCCACAAAGAAAACACAAAAAAATTAGTCATTATTTTCTTGCTCATTATTTGGAGCCCATGTTAGCTGACATATCTTATGTATGGTTGATATTTCCTGTCAAAAACAGCCTCTTATAGGAGAAAGCAGCAACGAGTCACCCTTGGTAACATGGCATTTTGACTCATCTCTGCCAATAGCCTTCCATTCAGACTTGAGCATGGTGACAGCCCTCAACTTGTTAGCCACACATCTTACTCATACTCTCAATCCAGGTTCTTTTCAAACCTACACATATCACACTTACATAGCACCTGTCCGGTGTGTTAAAGATGTCTAAAATCTTGCGAATATATGAGTATTTAATCAACGTTCTTGGTGTGAAACAGACATTAGGGGACAAGGAGATTAGTTAATCGTACATTGTTCTTTACCATACATTACATAGATTGATTAACATGAAGGATATTGAAAACTAGGTTTTTTTGGTGGGGCTTTATATATGATTTTTATTTGTGCTGATGTTTCTAAGGCAATTTTCTTTCTTAGTTAACTTGCGATATATTTTTAGGAAATTATAGCACAACTCATAATGCAATGAAACAGTTCTTTACTAATTCATTAGATACCCAAGTTTTCTGTTTTGATAGTAATTTTCAACCACTTATTAAACCAGAAATAATACCTAAGTGATAATTTATATTTTGTTAGTCACCTTTTCATTCCTAATGCAAACAATGAGTCAATTATATTGGAATTAGTAAACTGTGTTAGAGAGATTTAATGTGTTCTTCATATAATACTAAGAGCCTATAAAGTCACATTCTTGTGCAATTACAAAAAGCAAGAAAGCCAAGGGAGCAAAAATGTTAACCATGCTATGACCTCCAGAAAGAAAAATCATCACGTTGTCAGATTTCGTGATTTCCTTAGTTTGAAGTTAGATCTATTTTCTGAGTCTGTATTAATCTCAATATTTTCTTATTATCTTCCATTAACATAAGTTAATAAACTTTCAGGCCATTGCAAAGTTGATTTCAGTTTTCCAGTAGCTTTCCAGGTTTGTTTTAAAATCATATACCTAAATAATTTTTCAACTAATGAATTAGAAGAATCTTGATAGAACTCATAATACAATGTTATGAATATGGGCAATTGTGACCATTTTTATTGACACCTGGGACTCCCAATGTCTCATAGAGAGGGAAGACAAATTGAACATTCTGACAAGACATTTAATTTTGATATAAAATCTCTGTTCATCAGTTTGACATGAAGCTAAGATGTTTAGAACTTAACCTCAAATGGTGGAAAGCATCGTGTAACTCAGGGGTTCTCAAAGTGTGCTCTGGAACCTGTAGCCACTGCATCCCCTGGGACCTCGTTAGAAATACAGATTCCCTGTGCCTATCCCAGGCCTACTGAACCAGAAACTCTGTGGGTGGAGCTCATTAATCTGTGTTTTAACCAGCCTTCTGAAAGATTCTAAAGTATGCTCATGTTTGAGAATCACTGCTGTAGAAACCTGGAGGTTAATTTGTAAGAAATGTAAGAAAAATTAGAAAATGCAGATGCAAATAAAGTCAATTAAATTTCTTTACTGTAGAGCCTCTGAGATCCTTTAACATGTAAAGACTTATGGCAAATCTCCAACAGTGGTACACTGGGCAAGCACTTTAAGAAGAAAGGGGAGGAGTAAGACAGGCAAAGGAAATGTTGCCTTGAGTTGCTCAGTGGAAGATGCAAAACACCTAATAGCTATTTAGGGTATTTTGTACATGTGGTACATTCTATTATGTGCATATATTTATGAAAAGTTTATAAAAATAGGTTAATTCTGTCAAGTCTTGAGGAGGTGAATTGAGGATAAGAAAACAATAAGAAACTCTAAAATGACTTGCTTTAGCACTGGGCCTTTCCAGGAACTCTGACGGTCAGTGAATCCATTTGTCCACAAATATTTGTAAATTAAATATGTATGTCACATATGTACCATTCATCTCTTTTACTAATAAATGTAGATGCTGCTATGATAAAGTACAAATTGATATCAGAGCTCTATGTTTCTTTTTTTTTTTCTTATTTTTAGGCATTTTCCTGATCAACAAAAACCAAAGCACAACTCGTAATCAAATAGGGCCTTGAAATATTTGACTTTTAAAAATGATTGAAAGCTACTTAAAAATATTATTTTTTGTTTTTTAGACTTTATTTTTTAGAGCAGCTTTAGGTTCACAGCTAAATTGACCGGAAGATAAGGAGATAGCCATTTATCCCTGCCCATGCGTATTCACAGCTTCTAACCCCAGAGTGGTACATTTGCTGCAGTCAGGGAACCTAGATTGACATATCATTATCACCCGAAGTCCAAACTTTATGTTAGTGTTCACTCTTGGTTTTGTGCATTCCATGAATTTGGGAAAATGTGTAATGACATGTATCCACCACGATAGTATCATAGACAGTATTTTTACTGCCATAAAAATGGTCTGTGCCCTGCTTTGGTTGCTCCTCTAAAGAAAAAAGCCACTTTTCTTTAGGAACTGTGTTTTAGCTATCAAGAGTTATTTAAATTCTACTTTTAGAAGCTACTCTTTTTACAAAATTGGATTTAGATAAATGGTAGCACAAAATGGCCCTTTCAGAGTCTGCAGACCCCTGACATCTGTAATTCCCCCAGCAGTAGGCCCTTCATGGTCTGTCTCTGACATCAAAGGTCTTTCTACTGACGTGGCTGTAGTCTTGGCTTTGTCTTTTACACTGGGGCATTGACATCAAGAGAAAGTGTTTTTCTTCCTTTCTCCTTTCTTTTTTTGTATTGGTTTTCTGCCCGAAGGCAGTATATCCAGTGCATGTGGCCATCCTGCCCTTTCTGTTGAAATAAAACAAACGGTCATTTTAGGAAGCTCCATGGGAAAGATCAACTCTTTCTGATGCTGGAGTCCTTAACATGCATGTCCAGCACGATGACCAAGTACAGCCTTAGGTGAGATCTGGCTCATATATAGCCATGAAGTGCACTTTTCTTCCACCAGATGATACTGATTGCCTTCTCACCTTCTTACCTCCCTTTCATAGTTATAGTCCACCTAGTAAGAGAAGAAAAGGAGAAATCACCCTAAGATATCCCCTGAGGACTTCTGCACTGGATCGTGAACCTTGTTTCCTAGACCTACTTTTCTTTTCTGTTAGGGTTTGCATTTTTCAATTAAAATTCATTCAAAGAACTCCTGCCCAGAGGCATTTGATTATGCCTACACCTGCTATCTGGTTGCAGTGTTGAAAGGCATGGGCTCTGGAGTTAGATCGGGCGATATCCATATGTTTTCTCAACCTGAATTCCCTTGTTTGCATAACAGAGATAATAAAGGTCCCTAGCTCATAAGGTTGCTCTGAGGAGTAAGTGACATGATGCTTGCAAAGCACTTAGCACGGTGCCAGGCACAATACTTTTTAATGCTGATCACTGTCATCAGCATTTCAACCAGAGACACACAGTCCACAGTAATTGAGCCACATAATGGGTTCTTGAGAAGTGACTAGAAGGTTAATGCTTTGGTAGAAGATTAGGAAAGTTGATTCTACCTATGATCTAGAATTAATTTCTCTAGAGATGCATGGGATGTGTAAAGATTCTTTTAATCAATTACTGTTGAATTACATTGCAGCAGCAAGGAATTTTAATTCTTAAAAACTGCCTGGCTATGTAGATTCCTCTAACAGTAATTTTTGGGGGATAAGGAGTAGTGAGATGCTTGGCCAAAGTTTTTAACTTTCCCCCAAATTACACCCACTACATAAAAGACTTATATGTTGTTTTTATTGATTGACAGCCAAATTAGGCAGCTGTTAAATCCTTACTTATAGAAAATTCTGTGGAAAGTGGTAAAAATTGGGGTTAAAGTTTCAAGAAAAATTAATAGACATCAGGCTGTCAAAATGTTTCCTGATTCTGAAATTAAACTTTCACTTATAAGCTGAGAAGCCAACAGTTTTGGTTCTAGAATTCAGGTTAAATAGGAGTGACCATATATGATTTTATTAACTGTTCACTTTTGAAAGCCTTATTATTTTGGGGAAACTTGAAGGTTCAAAATACATTTAATCACAGCCTTTTGCCCCTAAGCCACAGGGCCTACATTGCAGAACCAGTCAACTGATGAAAACAAGTAATCTGTGTTCAGAGTGTTTTCATTGCTAATCAATTTGCATCATCATTTTTATCTAGTCTCTAAGTGTTTTGATTCATTTGCTTTGGAATTACTCGACTTCTTCCTTACATGATATGTCCATTTAATGTTATTGGACTGCACTGTGCTGGCTGGGCACAGTGGCTCACGCCTGTAACCCCAGTGCTTTGGGAGGCCGAGGTGGGTGGATCACCTGAGGTCAGGAGTTCGAGACCAGCCTGATCAACATGCTGAAAACCCGTCTCTACTAAAAGTATGAAAATTAGCCAGGCTTGGTGGCGAGCACCTGTAATCCCTGCTACTTGGGAGGCTGAGAAAGGAGAATCCCTTGAACCCAGGAGGCAGAGGTTGCAGTGAGCCAAGATCATGCCATTGCACCCCAGCCTGGGCAACAAGAGTGAAAAAAAAAAAAAAAAAAAGACTACTGTGCTATCCTAACTCCTCCACCCCTAATCTCTGTAATTTATGGTACAAGTTTAATTTTTTTATTGTTTGTTCATTTGTTTGTATTTTTTACCTTTTAGAAACATGTCACCTTGACTGTTCTGTAGTCAGTTCTAACTACTTGCTGACCTTTATTTTTGCTATTAAACCATTTATCTTACTTCCGTTATATAGACTATCTTCAGATAAGACCAGAGGCCATTCTCTCCAACCAGTCTTGCAAAGTTCACTACTTCACAATTGATACTGCAACCATGAAATCAAACATGCCTCTGCATGGACCCCTAGTATGACCCAGGGGAAGTTGTCTTTCTGGGTGTAGGTCTCCCCATCTGAGGCATCTCAGACTTCCCTCCTAGCCTGGACTTTCAATGAATTATCCCCTTTTTCCTGGAGAATCGCCCACCTACAGACCACTGAAGTTTCATTTGTGATAAGATGAAGGTGACAAAGGACTTTAAAAGCCCTTGAAAGAAACATTAGGTTTATTTTAAGTGTTAGATACATAAAACAGTTGTAATGATAAAGAACATCAGTGTATATAATACTTACAGTTCCACTATAGTTTAAGTCACCAGTTTCTCCTCGAGGGTGGCAACAGGTGAGTTGAGAAAAGCCGCTTTTTTAGATACGCTATTATTTTGTCTAAGTGTGTTTTGCCAATTATAATAACAATGTTAATCCTGGTTATCACTTACTGCATTCCTGAGACTTTTCTGAAGGTCTTTTGAGTAGAGATTGAGCACAGACTTATTCAGAATAGATGGTGAGGTTGTCAACTAAACTGCCATGAGTTTATTTACACAAATGTCCTAAAGTCTATATTAAATATTTAGTTCTCAAGTATGCTAAATCCCTAATATTAAAATTTATCTCTGACACAATTTTTGGTCACAGGATGTTCTGTAGCTCTTATTTTCTTTCCCTTATGAAGCAGAAAACAAATAAAGGCTATGGATGCTTTTTTATGTTCAGTCAGTGGGTATAGGACAGGTGAAGGGGGATTTACAATGTGACTCACTTCTATAAATATTTTGCTCACTTTCCTTCAGTTTATATATTAATACTAATTTTAATTCATTCCTTAAGAGAGAATGTGTGGAGTGTTTGGGTGTGTGTGTGTGTGTGTGTGTGTGTTTTGACAATTTTTCTCTTAAAGGCTTTCCATTTTCACTGATCTTTCAACTTTTCCTCTTTTTCCATCCTTGGAGAATACCTCTATAGATGCTAACACCCCCCTTCCCCTATTTACCTCCCTCCCTCCCTCACTCCCTTCCTCCCCCTCTCTTTCTCCTTCCTGCCTTCCCTTGAATCCTAGCTCTGTCCTTAGATAAACTTGGGCAAGTGACTTAGTCTAAACCTTAGTTTCCACATCTGTTGCACTGTGTTTCTTTAACATGAAAACCTCCCATGTCGTTGGCAAATAAGATAGTCATGTCAGTATAACATGAAAATCCTTTTGGCTCATTTCCCACAGCATATTAATGCTTGAAGTAGTCAAAGACAAGTTTTATCATATTTAAAGAGAAAGCCTTAGCCCTAGATAAAGCATTACTTGGCTTTCCACAGGGCTCTGCTCTCTGGAGAAGTTGAGAATACAGAGGTAGCAGCTGCAGAGACACTACTGTCTGTGCTAACACAGGACATTCATAAAGAAGGCTGTCTCTGGGATCAGATTTTAATTTTTTAAAAAAGGATCAACATTAGAAGCATCTATACTTGTTATCCGTGGTCTACCTTTTGAGAGAGGAAGCAGGAGCCCCAGCGTTTAAGGCTGTCTGGGATGCTAGCTGCAGAATCCAGTAGAAATTTAACCAGCTGGTGCTGAATTAGGGTTTACTGATTGTTGTTATTCATGCTCCGGTTATAAAGGTGCATAGGTTTTGAGGGATCTGCCCCCAATCTTCTTTTTTCTTAATATGCCCTGCTATTCATAGGTGTGATTTTTGCAGAACGTGATGTTTTCCAGGACTGTAGAAATGGAATTAGAGCATAAACACCTGAACCAACCTCAGAGCTGTAATTAAATGAATTCATGTATGTAAGTACCTAGCACAGCCCCTGAGCTGGTTGGCTTTGATTGGATTCTTGAAGGACAAGTAGGAAAGGGCTTAATCAGTATCAGCTAGTACTGTTGAACCCTTCAAACATTGCAGTTCAGCCTCAGAAGGTGAGGGACGTATCCCTGTAGTGGTTTGTGTTGAGTGGAAACTTGAATAACAAGTAGGGTTATACCCAAAAGACTAGGATGAGGGGGCATGGCACAAGGAGAGAAATGAAGCAACAATACATACTCTGGATTTTGGTGTGAAGCAGTGAAATGCAAGGTAGCAGAAGATAGGACTAGGAGGGTATTGGGAACTGAAGCTGGATGGATGAGCAGGGGCCAGGAGCTTGGGTCTGATGCAGTCAGGATTGGGTAGCCATCAACAGCGTGTCTTCATTTTCCTTTTAGGAAAGAAGAAGGTGGTTAAGGTGGACTTCTATGGGAGCTGGTGAAGATGGTGGCATTGGTTTTGGAGGAATGCAGTTGGAGGTGGGGAGGCGATCAAAATGATTTGGGGAATGAGTGATGAAAGTGTTGGCTCCAGAAGACGTAAGAAGAAAGCACTGGTTAAAGAAAATTAAGGAGTAAAGTATATGGAACCTTGCCAGACAGAAGGAAGAAGGCATAATACTATAATGCTTTACAGAGAAGAAAAACTGAACATAGTAGAGCTTAAGAAATTGGTCTATATTGGGAGTTGACAAACAATGTCCATGGGCCAAATCCTGCTACCATCTTTTTTGGTAAAGTTTTATTAGAATACAGTCATGCTCATTTATTTTCATAGGGTCTTTGGTTCCTTTCACACTACAATGACAGATTTAAGTAGTACAACAGAGACCTTGTGCCCACAAAGCTGAAAATAATTATCCTCTGGACATTTATAGAGAAAGTTTGCTGACTGCTGATCTGTGTGTATAGCTAGTAAGTAGACCTGGGATTCAAATCTTCCAGAGTTGGGATCATATCTCTTTTGCTCACTTCTGTATCCTGGGCATTTTGCATTGTGTCTAACATATAGTAAGCCCTCATAAATTAACATTTATTGAATTAACCTACAAATGAATGAATTAATTAATAAAATCACAAAGTCAAGTCTACTTGAGTCACAGCTTGTGCTAGTCATTATTATTCTGTACTGATTCTTACAAAGATGTTGAATGGGAGTTGATATACAAAACAAATATATTTATTGAGTGCCAACAATATATAAGGCATGTTCTTCGTTTTAGGATACAGTGAAAAACAGATTTTCATGTGCCCTTGTGGAACTCACTGCTAACAGGGAAGACACATGTTAATTAAGTAATCACAGAAATGCATGCACAGTTTCAGCCTCAACAGGTACCAGACAGGAGAGGGGCACAGAGTTTTGAGAGCTGCCAATGGGAAGATGTGATGTAAAGAGTCCAAGAAGTCTTTCCCCTGTTCACCTGTCTTGTGATCTGAAGAGTGAGTGAACTTTAGTTTAAAAGGGATGTGGGATGAGTATTTCAGGCAGCAAGCACTGCATATGCAAAGGCCCTGTGTCAGGAGAGAGCAGGCAAGAAACAAAGAGAAGGTTGGTCTTGCTGGAGGAGCAACAGCAAAGGGGATCATGGTAAGGACTGAGGCTGGAGAGATAGGCATGGGGTCTTGTGATCAAGATAGTGAAGTCAGTCTGCTTCTAGAGCCAAGTCTAAACTAGAGCTGCAAGTTTGGGACTCAGTAATAGAGTAAGTATTGTAGTTAAAGAAGAGTATTGTACACACCAGAGAGAGGGCTGTGAGAGAAGATGTGATCCTTGAGAAGTACTCTGGAACATGCCAGTAGGACAGAGAGGGAGAACCTATGAAGCAGCCAGTAGGACAGAGGGGGAGAACTTATGAAGCAATGTAAAAAAAAAAACAGGAACAAAGCTTGGAGAACCAGGATGGTAAAGGTTTTGAAATGGAAGGTTATGGCATGCATGTCTAGGATTGAAAAGTGTCTATTGGGTTGGTCTTTTGTGTGATCACTGTGACCTTGGAAAGAACAGGTTTGGGAGAGTGGAGGGGAATGGCTGGAGCTGGTAATTTGTTGAATGAATGGGAAGAGGAAATGGAAACAAGCATTTATTCATTCATTTACCCAACAAGTAGTTATTGAACATCTTTGTATTAGGGATCTAATGGTGAGTGAAAACACGTAAGATCCTTGTTCTCCTGGGGCTTACTGTTAAGTAGAGAGGTGGGTACTTAGTCAAACAATCTCCCTACCACCACCCAAAAAGATGTATGAACACTAAAGTCTACAGTAATTGCTGTAAAGGAAAGAAAGAAAGTTTTGTAGGAATATGTAGCAGAGAACGGGGGAAGTGTTTGGGCCGGGAAGAGTTCTCCAACTAAGTGATCTTGGAGCTGAAGGAAGCATAGGTGTGAGCTTTGTGAAAGCTGTGGTGAGAGAAAATTTCAGCAGGTGGAGAAAAGCAGATGCTGAGACCCTGCAGTGTCAGAGAGCTAGAAGCTCCAGGAAATAAGAAGTGAGGTCCAGAGCGGTTATGTGTGAAGAGCAGTGATGAGAATTGTGCAATACAAGGCTAAAAGGTGGGCAGGGGCCAGGGGCCTAGGGTTTAAGCTCCCAGGACTTAATCCTTAAGACCATCTAAAGGATTATTGTCTTTATTTTAAGAGCGATGGGAAGCCATGGAAAGGCATGGGAAGCCATGGAAAGGTATAGGCTAGGGGAGCCACACCTGGGTTTTAAGGAGTGTAGTCTGCTCTTTGCAGAGACAGCGTAAACCTGTTAGACCTTTCTGAACCAACATGGGTACATGGCCCTGAGAAGGATTCTCATCTCAGGGGGTTATCATTCCCTCTTCTGAGTGTGGAGTCATCTAAGCTCTTCAGAAAACCTCCAGCTCAGATATAACTTATGCCTGCCTTGGCAGAAGAACATGAAGGTTTCTCCTAAAACCCACTGGAAAAAATTCTGCTGGGGAGAATGTCTTCTAAGGACTGCATAAGCTATAACTTCAGGAGACATGAATTTCTGGGTTAAACCAATTGCAGGCAAAAAGAAAAAAGCATAGGCAACTTCTGAGAGAAATGATTTCAAGGGCTTTAGGCTTGAGTTACCTCTGAGTGATGTCTCTCATTGGGGTCTGCCGGGGCACATGATACAGCAAGTGTTTTAGAGACCTCTCTCTATAAAAGCCATTTTGACCCCTCTCCACTTATGCACCATTCTGTCCTCAGATTTGATGAATAGAGAAAGCTTTGCTAAGAATAACTGACTTGCTCAGTACCTCTTAATATTCAAAGAAGTCTTTGCATATTAGGAGGACTTGATTTCTGCCGAGTGGGAGGGGTGGGGAAATAATAGATTTTCAGGGAAGGTAATGGTGGGCCCTATTGGGAGTGGAGGCAGAAAACAGTGGCCTTCTTGGTCACACTTCTAATCACAGAGAGTGGGTGACCCTCCCCTCTGCTCCCAGCTAACACACACCTCAGCCACCCTGTTGCAGCCGGTTTATTTTTGCATCAATAATAACCGTCCTCCATGGAATTAAAAAATCGTGATATTTCCCTGTGGTTCTTGCCTACATTTTCCTGTTTCTGAACCAACCAACTCTCTTCCTTTTGCTTGGAAAGCACATCCTTAATTAGTTTTGCATAACATGTGTGGTACAGTTACCTGAATTCCTTCTCCTCCTTCTTGGCCCTGTTTAACCAAACACCTCCCACGTCTTTGTTCTTTGTGCTCATCCTGATTGACTCATGAGGTGACACTGGCTGACACTTGGCAAACCAGTGACCTTCTTTTTGAGCTAGAGTTGACAAAACCTGATAGAACAGGGTAAAAAGGGGGAGGCAGAAGCCTGCAGCCAGCCCTTTTTTCGTTAAGGAGAAAGCAGCATGGGTAAACATATTAAGAAGAAGTTCTGCTTTGAATACTTTGGGAATATTTGACAAAATTATTTGTTCAAGAACAAAAGTAACATGTTTAAGGCAAATAAAGGATGAGGAGCAATGCTCAATCAGGAAAAATGAGGTAGAGGGATAGAGTAGTGATTATACCATGTCTATTTTAGAGATATTACGTACTTTATGAAATTCTTGCATTTGTTAACTATTAAAATCAGAAGAATTTACCTGGAAAAGTAATAGCCAGAAAGGAAAAATAGGTTTAACACACGATAAGCACCGGAAGCTGTCCTATGTTCATTTTCCCAGAAACGATGTTTTCAATTAAAAAACAAAACAAAACAAAAAAAACCTATGAGGATGGAATGAGGTATGTGTTAAGTGAATTGAGCCGTTTGGAGGAAGATTGCTACAGTATAACCTTTTATATTTCCATGACTTGGTTTTTGGTTGCAATTTCAAGCAGTGCACTCCTAGACCAGCTAGATAAAAAGAATGGCCCTTTAACCAAATAATCAGGGATAACGAACCAGTGTGATTTTTCAAAAAAAAAAAAAAGATAAATTTTAAGTTAACTTTGCTACTATCAGTGTTAAAATTAGTTGTATTTAGCTTCATTTAGAGCCCTTTCCCTAAATATAGTGTGTTGTTAATAATGCAAGTGTTTTAGCTTTAAAAATGACCTTTTATAACAATTTTTACTATTTCCATTTTGCCAAGATTTAGATAATTTTCATGGGTTTAAGCATAATCCTTTAAACTTAACTCAAGTTTTTAGCCCTGTCACCCTGACTCTATCCTTCTGTTCATCTCCTATCCCTCCCCCAATCCCCACACTTCAATTTTCTTTAAGATTTTGTTAGAGTGCACTTAGAGTGAATAGAGTCTGAGCCCATGGAAGTTTCCTATTGCTTATTTTTCTCCCAATGGCCCATGGTCTAATCACATATCAGACCGAGAATAGTTGGTCCTCCCCTCTGAGTATCTCCACAGTTCTGCATAGATTGCAACCAGATGATGACATTAATTAATATGGTGAATTCTGAAAGCAAGCATGTAAAATAACCCTCCCTGTCTAATTCAGAGATCACAGAAAGACTTGGGCAGTACTTTGAGCCTTGACGACATAGCGTGTGCTGAGCATGGCCTCCCTTCCCTATGTCATCAAGAGTCCATGTAGTGTAGGCAATTAAGGGACCCATTTCTCCCAGCACGTGTCACCCTTGCAATTGGAAGGTGTCCACTATTCTGGGCCTACATGGGGATAGTAGAGGGAGCTGGCTTAGTCAGGCAAAGTTGGGGGCAATGGGCAGTAGTAATGTGATTTGCTTTATAACTGTTTGCTTTGCATTGGCGACTGAGCTGTGGCCACACTCCAACTGGCAGTGGAGATGGAACCTTAATTTTAGATTGTGTCCCCAATGTTTGGTGAAAATAAAAATGGAGAGGTGACCATGAGTTGACTTGAGACTTTTTATATGTGAGTCATAGTATCTATTAGGAAGAATTGCATTCATGTTATGTAATTATCCTTTGTTTAGTTTTTCTTTTGTTTTTCCAGTAATGAATAATCCTTATCATCTCTTTTGCATCCTTATTTATTTTCCCATTTACATAAATTAATAAGGCCATGACAGCTAACCCCATACTAAATATATGTATACTTGAAGCTTGCTTTGAACTTCCTGAAAACATATCTATTTGGTTTACTGCTGGGTCCCCAGCACCTAAAATATTACAGGGACATATGACAAACTCCATAAATACTTCCTAAATAAAATTGCAGTTTAATTCATGACTCATTCTTCACCCTTTGGTTCTTATGTTTGAGTGATCTAGCTGTCCAGTGGGTTTGCATGGATAATTTATATGTTCCTCCACATGAAGGGATAAATAGATAGCTCATAGGTTATTCTGGTATAGAATAGAACCCTTTGAAAACCAGCCTGAGGCTCTTTTTCCTTTTTTAAAAAATTAGAATGCTGGTTTGATCTTCAGACAAAAAATACTACTTTTAATTACTGTGCAGTCTTTAGTTACACCCATAACCTCTGGGACACTGAGATGGTAACACATTCAATTCTTTGTCTTTGACTTGGTTATTAACTTGCCTTTGCCTTGGTTATTGTTAGCCCATGATATTTAGGGAAGTACCTCTGAAACATTTTAATGTCTGCCTTTTTTTTTTTAAGGTAAAACGCAGAAAAAAAAACCAAATAGGTTTGGTTTTGAATTTTAAATTACTTTGTATTATTTTTGTTTTATAAAAATATACAGTAATTAGAAGAATGCAATAATGCTACTTTCTATCGTGTTTTATTATTTCAATGTTGTTTGTAGAGGTTGTAAGCTATGGTCTCTGAGTCTTCAAGGAGTTTGGGAATTAAAAAGACCACAATCTATGGGTTTTATTTTTAATTATTATGAAACCATAGAGATGAAAATGCAATGTGTATCATAAGAACAATTTTTCTCTATGATGTGGATTGAGTTTGTAATTGAGAATAGTGATTTTCAAATTAGCTAATCTTTGGACTGCTCTGGTGAGGTTTTAAACATAAGAATAGCTAGGTCTAGTCCTAGAGTATAGGAATGGCCTTGTAATCTGTATTTTTATAAAAACTCCCTGTTTATTTCAGATGATAAGCATAGCCTAGTTTAGAACATTAGATCAATGAGCTCAAGTCATGGGTATGATTTGTCAGTCGGCCTACTGGTTGTCCTCTGTTCTGTGACCTGAGACCTTCTTCTGAGCCTGACTAACTATCTTGCAGATGGATGTTCTTGCTGTGGTGTAGGTAAGAGAGTGTGGACAGGGGGGGCATTGAGCCTAGATCCATTTTAATTACCATACAAATATCTTAGGTCATGAGGCAGCTAGGGTCATCTTCTCTAAGGGCAGCTAATTTCTTTACTTATGCCAAGCAACAGCCTTGTCACTGGGGGCTTTTTTCTTAATTTGGCCTTTTTAAAAAAAAAATCAGCAAGAGGAGTGTTGTTAAATTGCCAACCAATTCAGACTCACTAGTCTTTTCCAGTATCTACTGGAGCTAAAATTCACAAACCCAACTCACTTCTAGAAATCGTAGCTTCTGACTCTGCGTCAGCATGGTGGGTGTTTGGGCAGCAAGTGAGTAGAAGGTGCTGGGATCAGATTGCCTGGGTTCTGACTCTGCTGCTCCCATGCACTGGATGTGCGACTTGGAAGCAAAATTACTTAACCTCTAAGAGCCTTTGTTTTTCCCGTTGGCAAAAAGGCAATAACATTAATACTAATATAGGGTTGTCGGAGGATTATATGAGATAATGCTCATGCATCAAAAATGGTAAGCACTCAACACATGTCAGTGGCTGGTATTATTACTATAATTTTTACCACAAATTCTGAATAAACACGTCTAGAAACAAGGTATTGTCATGATTAGCTTGAACCAGTATCACCCATAATTTTTTTATTAATTATTGCCTCCCTTTGCACTCTCTGGGATTTCCATTCATTTATTTCACAAATACTTATTTAGTACTTACTATCCAAGCCGGGTACTAGGCACTGGGGATACACTAGTGAACAAAAGAGACAAAACATAAATGGTAGTTTAAAAATTGATGCTTCACTACATTTTAACAGCCTTACCATTTAACCGTACTGAAGACTGAGAGAAGAACTGAAATGTTTGATCATATTTAGATTCTGTGAATTTGCCCATACCAGGTGCTGACTAGCATGAAAAATAGTGACAGAAATGCTACATAATTTCTTCCATGTGTCTTCTACTGGTCTGTCCTTCTGTCTCTATCCATTCTTGGCCAAATCCTGCCCACCCAATAAGACCCACTGAAACACTGCTTTCCATGTGAGGTGCCCCAAGGTTTTCCCTCCTGGTCCCTCTACCTCTCTCTCCTCCAATCTCTACTCACTCCTTCCGTAGAATTTGGCTTGTATTCCATGTATAGTCTGTATCAATGTATCCTTTGTATTCCCATTAGTTATTTTCACCCTTATAAACCATAAGTAATGTGTAGGACCACATGGCTTCTACATCTTGCAGGCTCCTGGCTCTTAAGACAGTCCCAGGTATATATTAAGTAGTCAGTAGGATGCAGAGTTCATAGAGAGAAAAGAAAAATTTAGTCTACAAGTGAGATTTTTCTCTCTTTGCTCCTTTGTAAAATGGGAATAAAGAGTACCTAGCTCACAGGCTGGTAGGAGTGTGAGATGATGCATATTGTTGGAGATGTTAGCACAGCCCATTCACAGTACAGTTTCAATAATAGCTATTTCTTGTTATTTTTAAAACAGTTTTATTGAGGCATAATTAGCATATAGTAAAGTACACATGTTCCAAGTATATAATTTGATAAATTTAGACACATTATACCTCTGTGAAATGATCCCTACAATCAAGAAAATTAACATATCCTTGTACCTCTTTGTAACCCCTTCTTCCTTCCCAGCTTGGCCCTACTCCCCTTGTCCCCAGGCAACCACTGATTTGATTTGTGTCACTATAGATGACTTTGTAATTTCCAGAGTTTAAAAAATATGGATTCATACCTTTTGTAGTTTCTTGGGAGAGAGGCCTGGCTTCTTTTACTCAGCATAATTAATTTGCAATTCAGCCATTTTGTGGCACGTATCAATATCTCATTCCTTTATATTGCTAACTGTATTCTTTTATATAGATAGACCACAGTTTTTTTTATCCATTCCCCTCTTGATGAGCATTTGCTTTTTTTTTTTCAGCCTTAGAATATTACAAAGTTCCTATGAATATTTATGTACAGGTCTTCGTGTGGATTCATTCTTTCATTTCTCCTGGGTAAATATTTGGGAGTGAAACAGCTGAATCATATAGTAGACATATATTTAACTTTTAGAGAAAGTGCCAAACTTGCTTTCCTAAGTAGTCTTGTCATTTATATTCTCACCAGCAATGTATGAGAGTTCTATTTCCTTACATCCTCTCCAACACTTGGTATGGTCAGACTTTAAAATTTTTTGTTAGCTTTGTGTACTGATGGGTGTGTAATACTATCTCATTGTGTGTGTTTTTTTTTTAATTTTGCATTTCCCTAATGACTGGTGATGTAGAGCATCTTCTCATGGGCTTATTTGCCATCTCCGTATTTTCTTTTGGTGAAGTGTGTGCAAATCATTTGCCTGTTTCTTAACTGAGCTGTTTGTCTGTGTTTTGAGAGTTCTTTATTTGTTCTGGATCTATCATATGCTTTGCAAATATTTTCTCCCAGTTTGTGATATGTCTTTCCATTCTATTAATAGTGTCTTTTGAAAAGCATAAGTTTTAAATTTTGATAAAACCAAGTTCATTGGTTTTGTAAATTAATCATACTTCTAATGTCATATTTAAGAACTCTTTGCCTAACCCAAGGTCATAAGGATTTTACCTATGTTTTCTTTTAGAATGTTATAGTTTTAAGTTTTATGATTCATTTTGAGTTAATTTTTATATAAGTTATAAAACATGAATTGAAGGGTTTTTTGTAAATATGGATGACCAATTGTTCCAACATCATTTGTTGAAAAAACTATCCTTTTTCCCTTTCATTGCCTTTGTATGTTTGTCAGAAATCAGTTGATTATATGTGTGGGTCTATTTCTAGAATCTCTGTCCTGGTCTATTTTTCTTCCTTGACACCAATACCAAACTCTCTTGATTAGTGTAGCAAGTAAGTCTTGGAGTCAAGTATTGTCTGACCTCCAAATTGTTTTTTGTTGTTTTTTGTAGTAAAATATTATATAATGAGTAAATAGTTGTGTATATGATGTCAATCATTGGAGGTAAAACTGAAACTTTGCTTTGTTGCTTTGGTTAATAAGTGCCATGATTTGTCATTCTACTAGTTATCTTTCTCTGAAGGTGATTTATCTGAAGCATTTCAGAATTTTCCCAAATAGCAGAGGGATGAGTTATATGCAAGTGTACTTGTATAATCTTTAACATTTTTTAAGTCTTATTTTACATGGTCTTTAATCCTGTAGTTATTTATCACTTGGGAAGTGACTTCACAGTACATGTCACAAGGCCAATTAAACCCTGGTAGATTCTGAAGTGGATTGTAGGATCTGTCCAGGACTATGATTGGGTTTTTGTTTGTTTATTGTGTAATATGCCCAGATGGAGAGCATCTAGAATGGAGACTAGCAACCTATAGACGGTTGGATGTGAATGAAAATAGGAGCTGTCAACGCACTCCCTTTCTGCTTCTTTGACCACACATCCACAACAAAAATAGCAGCTTTTTAAAATTGGCTACTTAATATATGCTGGTCACTCTGCTAAATACTTTATGTAAATTGCCCTATGTGGTACTTACATTGTCCATGTGAGGTAGGCACCATAAATCCTTGTTTTGCCTGAAGAAAGGTTTAACAACTTACCCAAAGCTACACAACCAGAAGTAATAGAGCTAGTGTTTGATCCTCTCCCCTTTCCCTCCATAATCTTGTGTTCCTAATCGCTATGCTATAGTACCTTTGGTACTAAAGAATGAAAGGGATTCAAACTTGAAATATAACTTAAGTCGTCCATTGAGCTCTGGAACTCCTACTTTCTATGTGCAAAACTTTCCTGTCTATGATTTCTTCTGAATCACTGGAAGAAAAAGTCATGTGGGTTTTAGAGATGGGGCTCTGTGTGTCAAACTGGTTGAATAAATAAATGAACCAGTTATTCATTGTGTAATTCAGCATGAATCTATTGGGTATCTATGTACCAGGCATTGTTATAGGTGCCAGGGATATTGCAGCAAAACAAGCAAATGAACAAACAGCTCTTTTTTCATGAAAGTTATATTCTACTGGAGAGAGACTCATGATGGACAACTTTGAGATCACGTAGATGAAATCACTTCATAAGCAGGAGGTAGTATTCTCCTCAGATCCTGGTCTAATGGCCTGTATTATGGTGCCAAAATTTGTATTTGAAATCACCCTTGATTTCAGGCAGGAGGCCTGACCTGTCTATCCCTGGTAATTTTGAGCACTGTTAAGTCTGGGTAGACCATCTGCTTTACCTAAGCTTAGATCATTGGCTCTCTTTTTCAGTAGTCTGAGGCTTTCCTCAGACCAGTCACCTCTTCATGGACATTTTAAGTGTATGAGGGCTAAGCTCCAAAACACAGTAATTGCTCTTGAGAATAAGCAGTTTTCTCTGTGAACACAAGAAAATCATATTCTGCTGGGCTCAAAGAGAGTTTCTTAAAGTTGACTCAGAAGAGGCTTAAAATCAGTAAGTGTTACAAATGGTTTTTTGAAAGGAAGAGGAAATTATTTATTTATTATTTTAAGAGTTTCATTTCAAGAATGAGGGAAGTAAACCAAAATATCCAGCTTTTTTTGTTGTTGTTTGTTTTGTTTTATTTTTCCCTAAAACTCTTTTGCAGGAAACCTTATGGTATTTGCCCTGCCCTTTTGCCTTTTGATCTTGCTATAGAATCTAGATGGATACATGAGGCAGAAGGATACAGAAATGTTCTCAAAGTGGTTGGGCCACCCAATTAACTCTAGGGGTGTGACTCAGTTTTGTACCACTTTACATAGTGAGAAAACATTCCAGAAGGAGCTGTGCTCCCCTTGGGTGTAGGAATGTCTCTCCTGGTCTGCAATGCAGTTGAAAAGTGAAGAATAATTTCCATTTTCTGCTTTGTCTATTGAAATAAAAAGACAAAGCAAAAACAATAAAAAAAAACTCTTCTACATCATTTATCGCTCCTTTATTTGGCATGAGTTTTCAAACTAATATTTTCTTTTTCTACACCAGCCCCATTTTTTAAAAAGTACTGAGTAGAAGTTTTTTAAATTTGGCAATTCAAAAAATAGTTTTACTTCAACAAACTTAATGAAATCATTATTCTTTAAATATCATATGGAAATAATAGTAAGTTTTTTTTGTTTCTTTACCACATTGATATTTGTGGTTTGTTTACCACACTGCCATTCAACCTTTGATGAAGATGTGGGATGAATGAGCACTACTGGTAATAATGAAATTAGGTACAACTTTCCTATAAGAAAATTTGGCAAAATGCATCAGAATCTTCAGTGGTTTTTATATCCTTTTATCTGGTAATTCTTCCACTTAGGATTTTTGTTCTTGTTAGAAGAAAGGAATAAGTGACAATCTGAGAGTATTTGTCCCTACATGAGCTAACACAGTCTTTTAAGATTTGTATTAAAGTTAGTTCCTTTGCACCTATCAGTTTTGCTTTTAAGTTGAGATTATTTATGTTTGTTTTATTTATGTGAAATAAGTCCTTAGAAAATATCTTTGATGCTTATAGTTATAGGATATAGTGATTTCCTTTACCAGCTGCTAAGTTCTATTAGGTTTTTTTGTTTGTTTCTTTTTTAAAGACATGGTGATACGGCTTGGCTGTGTCCCCAACCAAATCTCAACTTGAATTGTGTCTCCCAGAATTCCCACATGTTGTGGGAAGGACCCGGGGGGGTTGGTAATTGAATCATGAGGGCTGGTCTTTCTCATGATAGTGAATGGATAAGTCTCACAAGATCTGATGGGTTTATCAGGGGTTTCTGTTTTTGCTTCCTCCTCATTTTCTCTTGCCACCACCATGTACGTGCCTTTCACCTCCTACCATGATTCTGAGGCCTCCCCAGCCATGTGGAACTGTAAATCCAATTAAACCTCTTTTTCCTCCCAGTCTCAGGTAAGTCTTTATCAGCAGTGTGAAAATGGACTAATACAGTAAATTGGTACCAGCAGAGTGGGGTGTTGCTGAAACGATACCCAAAAATGTGGAAGCGACTTTGGAATTGTGTAACAGGCAGAGGTTGGAACAGTTTGGAGGGCTAGGAAGGAGAAAGAAAAATGTGGGAAAGTTTGGAACCTCCAAGAGACTTGTTGAATGGCTTTGACTAAAATGCTGATAGTGATATGAACAATAAGGTCCAGGCTGAGGTGGTCTCAGATGGAGATGAGGAACTTGTTGGGAACTGGAACAAAGGTAACTCTTGTTATGTTTTAGCAAATAGACTGGCAGCATTTTGCCCTGCCCTAGAGATTTGTGGAACTTTGAAACTTGACAGAGATGATTTAGGGTATCTGGCGGAAGAAATTTCTAAGCAGCAAAGTATTCAAAAGTTAACTTTGGATGCTGTTAAAACCATTCCATTTTAAAAGGAAAACAGAGCATAAAAGTTCAGAAAATTTGCAGCCTGATGATGCAGTAGAAAAGAAAAACCCATTTTTTGAGGAGAAATTCAAGCTGGCTTCAGAAATTTGCATAAGTAGCAAGGAGCCTAATGTTAATTCCCAATATCATGGGGAAAATGTCTCCAGGCCATGTCAGAGACCTTCATGGCAGCCCTTCCCATAACAGGCCTGGAGGCCCAGGAGGAAAAAGTGGTTCCACGTGCCATTCTCAGCACAATCCCTGTGCTGTGTGCAGTCTAGTGACTTGGTGCCCTGTGTCCCAGCCTCTCCAACTGTGGCTGAAAGGGGCCAACATAGAGCTCGGGCTGTGGCTTCAGAGGATGGAGGCCCCAAACCTTGGCAACTTCCATGTGGTGTTGAGCCTGCATGTGCAGAGAAGTCAGGAATTGAGGTTTGGGAACCTTTGCCTAGATTTCAGAAGATGTATGGAAATGCCTGGATGCTCAGGCAAAAGTTTGCTATAGGGGTGGGGCCCTCATGGAGAACCTCTGCTAGGGCAGTGCAGAAGAGAAATGTGGGGTTGGAGCCCCCACATAGAGTCCCTAGTGGGACACTGCCTAGTGGAGCTGTGAGAAGAGGGCCACTATCCTCCAGACCCCAGAATGGTAGATCCACCAACAGCGTGAAGTGTGATCTTGGAAAAGCCTCAGACACTCAATGCCAGCCCATGAAAACAGTCAGGAGGGAGGCTCTACCCTGCAAAGTCACAGGGGCAGAGCTGCCCAAGACCATAGGAACCCACCTTTTGCATCAGCATGACCTGGACGTAAGACTTGGAGTCAAAGGAAATCATTTTGGAGCTTTAAAATTTGACTTGACTGCTCCGCTGGATTTCACACTTGCATGGGCCCTGTAACCGCTTTGTTTTGGCCAGTTTATCCCATTTGGAAGAGCTGTATTTACCCAGTACCTATACCCCCATTGTAGCTAGGAAGTAACTAGATTGCTTTTGATTTTCCAGGCTCATAGGCAGAAGGGACTTGCCTTGTCCCTTCTGTGGATTTTTGGGTTAATGCTGAAATGAGTTAAGACTTTGAGATCCTGTTGGGAAGGCATGATTGGTTTTGAAATGTGAGGACATGAGATTTGGAGGGGCCAGGGGTGGAATGATATGGTTTGGCTCTGTTCCTACCCAAATCTCAACTTGAATTGTATCTCCCAGAATTCCCACATGTTGTGGCAGGGACCCAGGGGGAGGTAAATGAATCATGGGGGGCCAGTCTTTCCCGTGCTATTCTCATGATAGTGAATAAATCTCATGAGATCTGATGGGTTTATCAGGGGTTTCTGCTTTTGCTTCTTCCTCATTTTCTCTTGCTGCCACCATGTAAGAAGTGCCTTTCACCTCCCACCATGATTCTGAGGCCTCACCGGCCGTGTGGAACTGTAAGTCCAATTAAACCTCTTTTTCTTCCCAATCTCAGGTATGTCTTTATCAGCAGCATGAAAACGGACCAATATAAATGGGCTCTTGCTATGTTGTCCAGGCAGGAGTGAAGTGACATGATCATAGCTCACTGTGCCTCAGACTCTTGGGCTCAAGCAATCCTCCTGCCTCTGCCTCCCCAGTAGCCAGGACAACAGGCATGCACCACTGTGCGCAATTCCTGTTAGGTTTTTAACCACACTTCCAGGAGATGGTGTTAATTAGAAAGACAAAGTTGATAAAAAGTAATAAATAGGAGAACCATATTGATAACATAAATAACAAGCGTAGGATTAGTACCTAGAATATATAAAGAACTCCTGAACATCAATAAGAAAACGATGGGGTGGGAAAGAAGGCAAAGAATATGCATAGGCAGTTCACAAAAATTCAATCTGTACCTAAGGAATTGCACATTAAAGTAATACACAGATACAAATAGTATTTTACAATCAGGTTGGCAAAATTTAGAGAGCCTGATAATGGTATGTTTGGAGAGAAAAGGAAATCAGAACCTTCATACATTGCTAGTGGGAGCAAAGATGGTACAAATACCTTGAAGAACAGTTTGGCAATATTTAATAAAGTTTCCAGTGTGTGCAACCTACCATTTAATGATTCCACCTCAGGGCTTACACCCTGCAGAAGCCATAAAGGAGACATACATGGGGATGTTCACTGCAGTATTATCTGTGATTGCAACAAACTGCAGTCAACCTAAATGCCCATCAATAAGGGAGTAGATTACATGGCACATCATAAAGGAGAGAAAATAAATGAATTAGATGGGTGTGTTTTATCATGGATAGATCTCAGAAACTAAATATTGAGTGATAAAAGCAAGTTTGTTCAAGCACATATATGGTCAACAAGTATGTAATTTTTGAAGAAAATCACGCAAAGTTATAGGTGCTATCTTGCAAAAGCATAAACACATGTATTGGATGACTACACATCAAATTCTGGGTAATAGTTGCCTCTGGGGAGGGAGAGCAGGGAACTTATGGGGCTTATTGTTGTCTTCAATATTTAATCCAAAGCAAACATGGTAATATTTTAGGTTTTTTTTCATTCTGGGAGACAGAACAATGACTATTCTATCATTTACCACAAATTTTTAAAGTTAACAAAAAAGGTAAGGACTACTTTCAGGGAAATAAAAGTAATGAGGTGCATCTCAACCAAGGTGTTCATCAGAAACTTGCCATCACTGTATTTGCTTGCACATGTTCTAGTCATCTCTGTTGGTATTTTCCCTCATACTATCATAATCTTTTAGGACAGGAACTTTGCCTATGATTTCTTTGAAGCCAAGCCTCATGCAATTTACCAAAGAAAGTATGATCATCATTCTATAAGCCACACACAGAAATTGTTAGAAAGCTTCACAAACCTGCTAGAGTCAGTGTTGGGGAAAGTGTGGGTGAATGGGCACTTGGATTCTCTGTTGGTTAGAATATAAACAGAATTGCTTTTTGCAAGGAATTTGGGCTGCATCTCTCAACATGGAAAACAGGCAGTCTCTTTGGCCAACTATCCTCTACCTCAAAGACCCCACACTCCAGAAAGCCTATATAAAGGTCCAATATGTTCATAATGCAAGAATATTCAATTCTGCATTACTTACCATAGTGAAAATTGAGAACAATAGAAATGCCTTTGAATCTGGGAATGATTAAAAATTTTTAGTAATAAAATGGAACACTTGGTGGCTGCTTTTGAAAAGAAAGATAGATCTAGGTGTGTTGACATGGAAAGTTGTCTAGGATATATTATTATTATTTAAAAAGCAAGCTGCAGAAAAATATGTATCATGTAACCAGATGTTTGTTTTGAGTGGATGTATATAGATATATAATTATATTTTATTTAATTATATTTGAATTAGCCTATAAATAAAGCAGAGAATGCATGTAAACTCTAAAATTGATTAAAGAGTAGAGATAAGAGAGAGTAGGGAGTGGGGGCTTTTTGTATTTGTTTATATTTGTCTTTATTCTTTTGGGATTTTTTGATGAGCTTGTTTTCTCATTTTTAATGTACAATGTTAGTAGTATTACTGATGTCTGAATGACACTTCCACCTAAAGATATGAAGGAAGCATGTCATGTATTGCATTTCATGTTTTGTACCACTATTTTTCTTTAGGAGATGAATTCTTCCTTGAGAGATCTCATTTGCCTTTTTAGTAGTCTAAGGTTTTTCTAAGACTCCAAAGAAACCTGAGGTAATGGAGCAGTGACAATGGTGCACAGTTGAGTTTGCATGAAGGTGACTCAGATTTCAGCCCTTGTGCCTGATCATCACACATAGTGATTGACTGCATCTCATTTATGCTGGTGCAGTCTACTCTTTTCAGATATAAATAATAGCACAGCTTATCGGACAGGAAGGGAGAGCCAGGTAGTTCCCTGGTTGCATGGATGTGTAAACTAAGCCAGTGATTTTACATCATCCTAACGAACGTATTAATAGCATGATAAAACGAAGGCCCTTGAATTGTTTTGGTGGTGATGCCTACTCAACCTTCCCATATTCAAGATGATATAAAGCTGTAACAGGCTTTCAGAAATGCAGTCTAGATTTGATATAGTGCTTTTTATTAACTGTGACACAATGGATTATGGCACTTCAAATGAGAAGGGGAATTTTCTTCCTTTTTGAAATGTGAATTAACAAAATGCTTATTATCAGTAGAAGTTGTTTTCATGGGCTTTTCCATTTATTTCTGCTGTGGTTGCCTTCCTCTACTGCGTCTTTGCTAGACAGGCAAACAGTCACACACACATAGTTCATGTACCCATTAAATCATGCTATTAGAATGGAACTTTTTTGTTTGTTTGTTTTTTGAGATGGAGTCTCACTTTGTCACCCAGGCTGGAGTACAATGGTGCGATCTTGGCTCACTGCAACCTCTGCCTCCCGGGTTCAAGAGATTCTCCTGCCTCAGCCTTTTGAGTAGCTGGAATTACAGGCGCATGCCACCACAACTGGCTAATTTTTGTATTTTTAGTAGAGACAGGGTTTCACCATGTTGGCCAGGCTGGTCTCGAACTCTTGACCTCAGGTGATCCGCCTCCCTCGGCCTCCCAAAGTGCTGGGATTACAGGCATAAGCCACCACACCCAGCCTGAACAACTTTGTTTTTGAGGAACGGTTTTATATTTCAGAAGAGGATATTTCAATTGGGTCACGCTGGGAAAACTCCCCAGGAGATGAAGCTGCCACTTCATCGTGCAGTTATTGTCTGTCCTTGCACAAATTATTGCTTCTTCTGGCTTGGGATACTTCATCTACTTGTGAGTTGGCAGTGGTGACACCTACCTGTCCCCCCTGGAGCACTGGGCTGATGTCATCATTGTGCGGTGTTGGATGAGTAAGTACTCGAGAAAGGGTGATTGCCAAGGGCTGGGTAGTTCTTCAGGGGGATGGGCTGTGTTAGTTGCCTGGTTGTTAAAATAGGAGATTAAGAAGAGGAATCCTGAGCCTGACTTCTTCCTTTGCAACCCATGACCTCATTTTGTCTGACTTTTTTCCTTTAGCAGTTAAGGCCATTATACTCTACAGATATATTCCAGAGGAAGTGGAGGGCTCCACCTTTAAAAATAATAAGCAATTCAGGACAGTTCATATAAAGTCAGCATTTGAATAGATATTTATTAAATGTCTGCTATGAGTAATGTATTCCACTAAGCACAAGAGGGAGATATAAAACGTAGTTTAGTAGGTTCTTCATAGGTTCTAATGAAATGTAAACACCTTACGAGAAGTGTATTCCTTTATGTCACAAGGAACCCTTGTGTTCTGTAGGTCAATCACTGTGCAATACTACATAGATTCAGAGATAGGTATTAAGCATAATAAATCAATCACACTTTTCTCTAAAGCTCAGTAGAAATACTACCTGTCTCCACATATTACATTTGATTGTAAGATATAGCCTAGAGAAAAATGTTAGAATCTCATTGCAGTGATTTCCAATGGGAAGAAATCTAAGAGAATCCATTCATTTGAGATTTTCTATATTATAAAATTATTTTCTAAACCAGAGTCTATAATAGATTTCCTTTAAACACAAGAATATATATCATAAGCATAATAAAAATGAATCATACCACACAATTCTTGTTTGTATAAAGAAATCCTAATACATGAAAATTAATGAATGATATTGCCACTTCATATATATATTTGTATGTACAAATATTTATATATACTTAAATATGTATCTATTTAAAATATATATATTTATAACCTAATGCCTGTATTTACAGGATTAATAAAACCATAACCCTATGTCAGAGTTTTTAATAGCTAGCAACAATAAGCAACTTTTGTTAATTTTGAAAGAAAATGAATTTATTGACAGGATATTGGGTTACCTGCTGAGTTGCTAGGCAGTAAGAAGACCAGGCTTGGAACCAGGAGCAGTACCTCAGACACACTGCAGAATTGGTCTGGAGAGCAATGGAAGCCTGCTTCTCTGTTTCTATTGCACCAATAATTCAGTCTTCCCACAGCCTTGCCCACTCCCTGTGGTCCCTGTTCCTTTTCCTTATCCTTTATCTCTAACACCTGAGTCCAGTGCAGAACACCTGATTGGTGGATCCTCAGTCACATGTTCATTCCCTAGCTGCAAGGGAGGCTGGCAAAGCAACACCTGCATTTTCTCATTTCTAGAGTAGGAGGATGATTCTGCAGCCAAAGCAATTGCCAAATTGTTATTACAATAATTATGCTAGAAAGTTTGAAAGGCAGAAAACATGAAAACATCATCATATTCCATTGTTCTGATACAAAACTATTTTAAAATAAAATTATCCCAGTCTTTTTCCTATTCATATGTTTTTACATTTGTGCAATCATAGATTTTATACTTTTACATCTGCATTTTATTTTCAGTGTCTTTTTTATGTTGCTATATACACATATATCATTTTAAATAATCACATAATAATTCAAATAAATGGACTTATTTTGCCATTCTTCTAATGTCAGAGATTACTGATAAATTTTCATTATTTTGAAACATAATTTTATGAATATGTTCACATCTAAAGCTTTGGCATCTGAATGTTGTATTTGGGGCTCCAGAACCCAGAAGGAAATCTTATCAACCCTTGAGTCTTTAATAATAAAATTAGTATACTTGATTTATACCTTTCCTTAATTGACTTAAACACAAACACGGTCCTCCTTTTGATGTGAAATTTTACAGGTTCGGAATTGAGTGAGTTAAATTTGGGATTGTTTAAAAATTTTTAAACATTTTATGTAGGCAAGCTATGTTTGTTAAGCAAATATTTACTAAAAAGTACTGCTTTTTAATTTAATACTAGGAAAACAAATAAATGACCTAATAATAAATATCCTGTATCTAAACAAGGTAATATGATGCACATCATAATAAACTTACGACTGTCATATGACTGTTAACACTGGCCTCAATATTTTTTAAAGTAAAAAGTTTCGATTTCATCACGATTACATATATCAGAATATTTTCCTTACCTTGGATGTTGTGAGTCAGTTACGGTATTTACAAGTGGATTCTTGTAGAATTAAGTGATATTATCATAAAATAAACACATCATGGTGTATTAGTTAGCCCCTTGGTAAATCTGCCAGTCTACCATTTTTAATATTTAGAATACCTTCTGTCTCCTGTAAGATTCTGGTATTGTTGCTTATTCATTTGACATATGTTTAGTGCATGTCTAGTACATGTTGGACACTAAGTGTCCATATTATATGTCCAGTGCATTATGGGCAGCATATTAAGTAACAGGGTATAAAAACAAGAAAAACAAGAAGGACATCTGACCTGCCATTTAGAGGCTTAAATCGAGCAGGTGGTATTATAGTCTGGAAATGGATGTGTGTGGGTGTATCTGAAAAATCACAATAGACTGGTTCTGGGAATAATGACCGAAAAGTCTCTTTTGTGAATATTTACGTTACTGGCATGAAGGTTAGTATGCATGGTTTGAGGACTTGGAACTGGGAAATTCTTAGGTATTGGTTACCATCCCTGACTTTGAAATATGAAAATATGATGATATTTGACTTGATACAGTTGCCTTCTTTTTTTTTTTTTTTTTTTTTGACATCTTTAGCCCTTAAAGTCAGCCTGGCTTATGATTCTGCTCTTAGATGAGGGTGGTTCATTCATGGTATGGTGCTGAAGAGGAATTAGTGTAGCAAAATCAGAAGGCTTGGGGAAAAGCATAGGGTTTTTCAGCATTAAATCTCTCATATAACATTCCTTATATTCTTCCCACTGATGATTCCATTTCTATCCCTTGCAATCTAGCAAAGGGCTATTTGTAGCTGCAAGTGTTCCCTGGAATTGGGATCCTACAACATGTAAAGAGTCAAGCATCGTAAAATGTAATTTAAATTAATAATCCAGATCTGAACTGTACTCTCAGAGGTTAAACCAGACATAATCTTTCAGGATCTTGGTGGGCAGGTTGGTTGGTACATTTTATGTCTTAGGGATATGTATAAATCCTCCTTTAGAAAAGATAGAGACTGTTTTTTGTTTTTGTTTTTGTTTTTGAGTAAGACAACTTTTGCTCCAGCTCTGCTAGCATGGTTGGGGACCACATTAACATTCCACTTTGATCAATAGAAAGACAAATACCATAATGTTGTCAGAGTTTTTTTCTCAGCATGGGATTGTTATATGTTGTTCCTTCCTTTTGCTCATCCTTTTCTCTAAATTTTCTCCAGTCAAGTACATTATGGGTTTTGGGGTTTTGTTTTTGTTTTTGTTGAGACACAGTCTCACTCTGTCACCCAGGCTGGAGTGCAGTGACATGGTCTCTGCTCACTACAACCTCCACCTCCCAGGTTCCAGTGATTCGTGTGCCTCAGCCTCCTGAGTAGCTGGGATTACAGGAGTTCACCACCACGCCTGGCTAAATTTTTTGTTTTCACCATGTTGGCCAGGCTAGTCTGGAACTTCTGACCTCAAGTGATCTGCCTGCCTCAGCCTCCCACAGTGCTAGGATTACAGGTGTGAGTTACCACGCCTGGCCTACATTATATTTTTAATAAGGAAAGTAATAAAATTGGTGTTTTTTCCTGGTATTAAGGATGACAAGATGAATTCAATAAAATTTCCTTTGTGTTTTTTCTCTCGTATGTTCCTTTTTGTGACAACAATTTTGGGACTTTTAAAATAAGTATGTTTGCCATATCACTCATAGCAGTGCATTGATTACCTCTGAGAAATGAAGCCACGATGCATCCTGCGTATTTGGTTGGTTTGGAGTCCAGCACACCAGGGTTCAGATCTCTGGTTATATGAAAGCAGGCAAGTCACATCAAGCTAGTTATGTAACCCTCTGCCCTCAGTTTCCTCATCTGTGAAGTGAGACTAGTGGTAGCACTTACATTCATTGTGAGCATCGAGAAATATTAATGTATGAAAAGGCTTGAGCATTATGCTTTGTATATAAGAGTTGGTCAATAAAAGTTAACCTTCCTCTCTTATTTTCTTTTCTCTGAAGGGAGAGGGTGAGAATTGTTACAACTTATTCTCATACTCTCCAATAACTATTTTGAATATGGAAAATGGCATGGCTTGTTGTTAAGTAAATAATCATGTTCTATATTACGGAAAAAGAATAAAAAATTTTGCATTATTTAGCCTTTTGTTATGTTTTTCCATAGTCATTTCTATTATTTCAAGAAATCTTTCTCTGTCTCTTCTCGCTCGTTCTCTTTTATATCCAAGGTTGACTTTCTAAGCATATTCAGTGGTAAAGGTATAACTGCATCATCCCATATTTCAATACCAAAAGGGGGAGAAGAAAACACTTAAATTCAGCCACCACAGTGCATCTTCCAAAGTGTTAATTAAATAATATACATAATACAAGGAAGCTTCAGTTTGGCGATTGAAACCACTTGCCATTTTGCTAAAAGTAAGAGCCCATTTAAGTCCATTTAAGATCATTTGGGTCTGCACTTATTTGTCATGGGTATCATTTGAGACAAGAACTTTGTAGGAACAATCTTGTTTAATTTAATGCTATTTCTACTACTGTAGCTTTTGTTTTGTTTTGTTTTTCTAAGTGGTTTGTAGATAGTTTTGTAGGGAGGCAAATAATAAAATAAAACGATCTAGAATCTTTAAAACTGCAAAGAATTTGCCATTGAAGCCATTAGGATTAAATTATTTTTTTGTAAACACCCAAGACAACATTTGTGCATGTATGTGCATGTGTGTGTATATATCTAAAAACTACACTTTTTCCTTTCCTTCTAACTCTTTATTATGGAAAATTTCTAATAAATACAAAAGAATAGCACAATGTGCCTCTTGCCCCATCTCTGAGAGCATTTGGCACACTTCTATAATACTTTAAGAGCAATTAGAAAATAAAAGTCTGGGGTTATTTATAAAATTATGAACAAATGACTTTGGAAAGTTTAAAAAATATATTGGAAAGAAATAACTTCTTTTTTCAAAATGTAGGAAATGAACAGATGAAAAATTATTTGCTGGGGTTTTTTTTTGTTGCTGTTTTTTGTTGTTATTGTTGCTGCTGCTGTTGTTGTTTTCAGACAGTGTGGGCAGCAAGCCACCCAGGCGCCACGGCAAGAGACCGAGGACACCAGCTGTTCCAGTATAATAAAATATAAAACAAGAATAGTTATACCAGATATAGATCTTAGATATGATTATATATGAATATCATTAATCATTAGTTTGTAGCAATTACTTTTTATTCCAATATTATAATAATCCTCTCTCTGTAATCATAACCTAGGAAAAACCAGGCCATACAGAGATAGGAGCTGAGGGGACTTAGTGAGGTGTGACCAGAAGACAAGAGTGCGAGCCTTCTGTTATGCCCAGACAGGGCCACCAGAGGGCTCCTTGGTCTAGCGGTGATGCCAGCATCTGGGAAGATGCCCGTTGCCAGGCGGACCCGTGGTCTAGCGGTAGCGGAAAGTGTCAAGGAACAACACCCACTACTTAGCAGACAGGGAAAGGGAGTCTCCATTTCCCCGGGGGAGTTTAGAGAAGACTCTGCTCCTCCACCTCTTGTGGAGGGCCTGACATCAGTCAGGCTTGCCCGTGGTTTTCCGGAGGCCTAACCATCTCCCTGTGATGCTGTGCTTCGGTGGTCACACTCCTAGTCCGCCTTCATGTTCCATCCTGTACACCTGGCTCTGCCTTCTAGATAGCAGTAGTAAATTAGTGAAAGTAATAATAGTCTCTGATATGCAGAAATAATGGCGTAAGCTGTCTTTCTCTCTGTCTCCTCTCCCTCTCTGCCTCAGCTGCCAGGCAGGGAAGGGCTCCCTGTCCAGTGGACATGTGACCTTACCTATCATTGGAGATGACTCACACTCTTTACCCTGCCCCTTTTGCTTTGTATCCAATAAATAACAGTGCAGCCAGACATTCGGGGCCGCTACCGGTCTCCGCACATTTGTGGTAGTGGTTCCCCAGGCCCAGCTGTCTTTTCTTTTATCTCTTTGTCTTGTGTCTTTATTTCTACACTCTCTCGTCACTGCACATGGGGAGAGACCCACCGACCCTGTGGGGCTGGTCCCTACAAGACAAGAGTCTCACTCTGTTGCCCAGGCCGGAGTGTAGTGGCTCGATCTCGGCTCACTGCAACCTCCACCTCCCTGGTTCAAGCAATTCCCCTGCCTCAGCCTCCCGAGTAGCTGGGATTGCAGGCACACGCCACCATGCCCAGATAATTTTTTTGTAGTTTTAGTAGAGACAGGGTTTCACCATGTTGGCCAGACACTGGTCTCGGACACCTAACCTCAGGCAATCCATCTGCCTCGGCCTCCCAAAGTGCTGGGATTACAGGCATGAGCCACTGCACCCGGCTGATTTGCTGTTTTATCGTGGAGAATTTGGGAGAGTAAGGAGGCTATATGTGAAACTCCGTAAGCTTATTGTAAGCTAAGCATTAGCCAACTTCTGGTTTTGTTTGCAAGTATAGAAACGTTCCTTTATTTACTATTTTATCAGACATAAGAGACTTTTAAGTGACACTCTCAGATATCAATAATGCACTCATAGTTGATGTTCGGAATGACTCAGAAACACCAAAAGCAGATTCCTAGTGTGCTTTTTGAAACATTAGAATTGTTCAGCTTCATTCTATATAGTTTTAGGGCATAGTTTATCATTATTGTGTTGAATTGATCATTCTTGATTTATAGCATAGCTTTTCCTGTCCATCTGACTGTCCAGAACTCAAATCAGTATGAATTCTTGAGTATTGAATTAGGCTATTTACAGTGAAGATGATGTTTCCTGCACCCTCCAATTAGCTAGAAACATCTCCTTTGCATGTCAAGACAAGATGTGAAATAACTCTTGATAACTGTGAATATCAGATATAAGAAGGAAGCATGTCAATAGTTCATGAGATACCTGTGCCATTCCTGGGGCTTGACTAGTTTCTGTGCCTCTTCTGAAATCTGCCACTGAAAGGAGTCGGGAAGGAAATTGGCACAGCCTCTTCTAGGATAGGATTTCTACACTGTGGCATTATTAACACTGGGACGAAAGAGTCTTTGTTTTGAAAGGCTGTCTTGTGCATCGTAGGATGTTTAGCATCACCCCTGGACTCTCGCATACTGGATGCCAGTAGTAGCACCCCCTCCTCACATAGTTATGACAACCAAAAGTATCTCCAGACATTGCCTAAAATTCCTTGAAGGGCAAAACTGCCTGTACAGTTGAGAGCTCCCATCTTAATAGGCAGGAGCACCTTAATGTAAATTTCTGTGTGGGTTACTCTCCCGAAATTTCCCCCACCTAACCCTTCGGTTGTAAGCCCCTTGATGATAGAAATGAAGTATTTTCTTTCATGTTGAGGTCTCGCTTTCTTTTCTGTCTACCACACAATATATAGAGATTTGAGGATTGACTATGCCATTGCATTTTTTTTCAGATGGAGTCTCACTCTGTCGCCAGGCTGGAGTGCAGTGGCACAATCCCGGCTCACTGCAACCTCTGCCTCCTGGGTTCAGGTGATTCTCCTGCCTCAGCCTCCCAAGTAGCTGGGACTACAAGCATATGCCACCACACCCAGCTAATTTTTATATTTTTAGTAAAGATAGGGTTTCACCATGTTGGCCAGGATGGTCTCGATCTCTTGACGTTGTGATCCACCTGCCTTGGCCTCCCAAAGTGCTGGGATTACAGGAGTGAGCCACTACACCCGGCCACCATTGCTTTTTAGTTTTTGTTTTTATCCAAGCCACATAATATAGTGGGTTTTTAACAAAAGGGTAGTCTTGACATTTCTCTTCTTCCCGTTTTTGTTACTGCTTCACAACTGAGTACGTAACAACTGGTACTTCAGTGATACAGTGGCCTATTTTCTTTCTTATAAAAGACATTACTATATCATACAGTATTTTAACCTTTCCTTTACAAATCTCATGATACTGAGATGCCTTTGGTTAACAAAAATTGCCATTGAGTCTGGAAGATTGTTTGTTTGCTGACTGACCAGCCCCCTCATCTCATCCTTCTCACAAAGAAAGAAAGAAAGAAACAAACCCTCAACCCTTAAATTAGTCAAAGTCCTAAGGCAGTTTTCCCAGAACAAATGTGCATATTGACTTTCTCCGTTGTTAGGTCCTGTCCTTGTTGACCCGTTGCTGGCTTGAGGGGCTGATTCTGTTCACTTTGGAATTGGGTAGCGTTTTGGTTTAACAACAGTGTCCACCCAGCTGAGGACCAAATTCTCAGGAGAAGCCTTATTTATAATAAAGCACAAAAACAAATGCTGAGAAGAAATAGTGATTACATAGGCCCTCTGAACAGTTTCAAAACCAGAAATAATTCCGTTGAAAATATGAATCCTGTAAATAACTCATAGTTTGGTAGTGTTTCATAAAGTGATTAGGAGTAAGCCTCAATTTCCTCATCCTGAAAATGGGGATAATAACATCTGCTACTTCCTAGGATTGTAATGAGGATTAAATAAGTGAATCCATTGAAAACTTTCAGAAAAACTACCTGTAACATAGCACTCAGTAATTGCTTTATTTTCTTTCTTTTGGAGATGGAGTCTTGCTCTGTCACCTAGGCTGGAATGCATTGGTGCGATCTTGGCTCACTGCAACCTCTGCCTCCCGGGTTCAATCAATTCTCCTGCCTCAGCCTCCTGAGTAGCTGGGACTGCAGGCACACACCACCACACCAGGCTAATTTTTGTATTTTTAGTAGAGATGGGGTTTCACCATGTTGGCCTGAAGTGATCGGCCTGCCTTGGCCTCCCAAAGTGCTGGGATTACAGGCATGAGTCACCACACCTAGCCTATTTTCACTTTTTAATTCTTCTCCTAATTATGAGGAGTCTCTGTATCTTCCCATTTTCCTACCTCCTTTAAAATTCCTACCTATATTCTCCAAAGAAGTAGTCTATCCTCTTCCTCTTTATATGCATTATCCATTATTTTTATCACACAAATCCAAATGGGACTATCCAAACCACATATATTGGCCTGGTATAGGTGTGTCCTCCCTTTACAGATTTTTATAGATTTTCAAAAAATTTTAAATCTCTGAGAATCTGCTTTGTAGAGTATGATAAATCATAGGTTTTTGGTTTTTTTTTTTTTTTTTGGCAAAGTACTTTTTATAGTGAGGAAAAATAAAGCTCTACCTAAATACCTATGTAAGCTTAAGTTTCAGTTGATTACATGTTTTAGATGACATCCATGTAGATCATTGGCCAATTTGTTTGAAAGAGGTAGTTGTGATTTTTTTGATCTGAAAAGGTCAATATGAATTCAGTTCTGTATCCCCTGCACAAGTTTTTTAAAAAATGTTTCATTTGTGGCTAAAACACACATTCCTGATTAGATCAATGAGAGCACTCCATGGGCAAATCCAGCTTATTTTGCTTGTTAACAAGATATTTCTCTGAGTTCTCGTGCCGGCAATGCCACAGAAGAATCACAGGAATCCTCCTGAATCCATAATCAATTCATGCAACACCAAGTCAGATCTCTTAGAAGAAAATTGCTGGTGAAGGTCCAGAATAGCAAGCTAAAAAGCAGATATTTGATACTTGCAATAGGCTGATAGGTGTGCTAAGTGCTTGCTTAGTAAACATGCTACCATAACACTTTTCCTTTTATGGAGAAAGAGGACATAAATAAATAAAAATAAAATATCAAATACATAAATATGTGTGCACTGTGTGAATATGTACAGGTTGTCTCAATTTATACGAAAGCAGAGTGAATGATAGAATGAACCCTTCGCGTAACCCATCACCCAGCTTTGAGAGTTATTGACTCGGCTCATCCTGTTTCACGGATACCTCCCTCTAACTTGCAAATCCTAGACATAATTTCATCTTTAAATCTGTCTCGTAGTTCGTTCAACCTCTCCCCAGAAAAATGTACAGTCAAAGTTTGCTTACAATTTTCAGGAATTTACAATTTCCCTAAAACCCAGTTAAAGAGAACCACTGACTGAGCCAGCTCATTTGGAAGTATGAGAGGAAAGATGTCACGAAAGCCTTCTGTATGAGACTGTGGCCTGCAAGTGTCCCAGCTCTAACGTTCATGTTTTTCCCCTTTTTCTCTTACTCTCACAATCCATCTATGATATTTGAGTTAGCTAAAGAGAAAAAGATAAAAGGATACAGGAAAGAGGCTGAATATTTCCTTCATCTTTTAAAGTCCTCTCCTCTCCTTCTTGGTGGCTTTATATTTTTTTTGAGATTGTGAGCTATATGATTTAACACTAATCCACTTGGATGTGAAAGTAAAAATTCCAAGGCTAACAATCATAGAGAACGTTATTTATTTACTGAGCATTTACTATGTGCCAAGTACTTTTCATGCATCTCATCACTTAAGCTTATCCGCATCTCCAGCAACTATTAGGTAGGTAGGATCCATGAGCCCATTTTGTAAACAGAAAACTGAGGTCCAAAACATTTAAGCAACTTGCCCAGGATTTGAACTCAGATCTATTTGAAATTCCATTCAGATGTTTAACAATACTAAACTGCATCTCTCCATTTTACTCTGACAGTGGGTCATATTCTTAGCTGTGTGTCCCAAGCAGGCATACGTGGAGTATTTTATAGCTGTGTGCACCACTTATAACAACTTCTTCATGGTGGCGTGAGGCATTTCAGAGCATTATATAAGAAAGTCTCTTAATGTTTGTGCTGTTTTTAAATTAGACTTAGTGCAAGCCAAGAAGAAGCCAAGGGCATTTTCAAAGTGTTCATCAGATCATGTTGATTCTCTTTATTAAAACATCTCAATGGCTTCTTACAAGTAGTAGAGAATAAAAATCAAATTCCTTTCAATGGCCTGCAAAGCCCTACAACATCTGGCCCAGACATCCTTTTCAGGGCTCTCACTGACCTTGTCAATACTCCAAAAGTGCTGGCTCTGTGGTTGTTGATCTTGTCCTTATTCATCCAATATGCTGGGCTGCTTCCTACCTCAGTATCTGATCTCTTCTGTACCTCACCATAGCTGGCTTCTCATCATTGAGGTTCCACCCAACTTGTTGCTTCTAGAATAGCTTTGTTGCAATGGCCTTTTTTTTCTCTTTTACTGTCTGCATTGCACTTCTCATTGTATGAGATTCTTATTCCTTTGTTGGTTCATTACTCAGTGTTTGTCTCTACTTCCCCACCTTAAATATGATTTTCATGCAATCAGGGCCTGTGCTTTAGTTGCTGCTCAGTCTTCAGCACCTAGATGAGTGCTGAGTAAATCCTGGTTGAATGAATGAATGGTTTGTTAAGTGGGGATGGTTACATTAAACCTGCATGCAAAGTTCTCAGCACAGTGCATGCCCCAGTCGGAAAGCGCTGCCGAGCTGCTGCTGTTGTTGGTGAGGTTAATTCCAATCTGGAACTTCATCATAACATAATCTATAAGGCAAGTTTTAAGAATTTCCCAAGCCAATGCAGTTTCTCAAAAACCAGAAGGACCCTCAGTCTCATGATATAGTTCCTGAAGTTGTGTTATTAGGAGATGGCTGCTTTTTGACAGTTTTTAGCTCATGTGGGCTTGACCTTCAAACCAGTAGCATTCAGCAGCTCTCATCTCTGCCTAGGGGCTTTCTGACCTTTTGCTTAGGCCCAAGGCAATGTTTTCATCTCTGACAAACTTGACCACTGCCAGTTTCTTAAGAGTGTCAGTACTTATGAGAAGGAGTTGTTCTGCCTGTGCTGTAATCATCTCTAATACCCGATAAACTGCAAACAATGGGGGCATTTGAGGGGGGAAATGCTACAACAAAAAGACGTCTGCGATTCTGAGGCAGGGCTAAACTGGGGCACGTGGAAAAGTTCTAGCATGTGGAATGCTGCACTCGCAGCTCCCATGGTGGGGGGGATCTGGACGGTCCTGACAATGGGCCATTATAAAGGCACTATTGAACCACGTAATTGTGGCCCTTTAGAAAAACCATAAAAATGTGTCAAATATTATACAAATGCAAACTGTACAAGCTTGAACGTTAGACCAAAAATTTCAGAAAAAACAAAGTCCTCTCCATCTGATCAAACAGTTCAAGAAAAAGTTGAAACAAGGTGAATTTCACCATTGCGTAACCACTTCATGGGTTTATTTGTTGCTTGCAAAATTTTCAGTAGAGGAATTCGGCCTGAATATATTTTTATTTGTCCAGATCTGTAGGCTTTCATTCTCATGGAATGTCTAGCTTGTTTAAATTATAAAATCAGTGTCATGTACATTATAGAAAATAATAAAATAACAATCACTGAGAATTTATCACTCGGGAATAGTCATTGTTGAGACTTGACCGAATAATTTGTCATTAGTATTTTTTTTTTGGCTTTGCATATATATAAATAGCATTTAAAAATCAATTTTGGATAGCAGCATGTATAGTGTTTTTAACCTGCTTTATGTTCCCATTTACATTAATGAACTTTCCCTCTCATTAAATATTGTTAGATTAACACAGTAAGAGAAAACCAAACACCACATGTTCTCATTCATACGTGGGAGTTGAATAATGAGAACACATGGACACAGGGAGGGGAACATCACACACCGGGGCCTGTTGAGGGGTGGGGGACAAGGGGAGGGAGAGCATTAGGACAAATACCTAATGCATGTGGGGCTTAAAACCTAGATGACGGGTTGACAGGTGCAGCAAACCACCATGGCACATGCATACCTATGTAACAAACCTGCACGTTCTGCACATGTATCCCAGAACTTAAAGTAAAAAAAAAAATAAATTTGATATATGAAATTCAATGTAGTGTACTAGACAAGAAATAAACAAAAAATTGTTAGATAAAATGTGGATTGTAATGACTGCATAGGATCCATTTATATGTAGTGGTTCTCAACTGAGGGCTGTTTTGTCCCCAGGAGGCATTTAGCAATGTTTGGAGCCAGTTTTGGTTGTCATAACTGGAGTGGGACATGCTGTGTTACTTAGCATCTAATGGGTATAGGTTAGGGATGCTGGGAGACAGCAGGCAGTTCACACATCACCCCCACAACAAAGCAGTATCTGGCTCCAGTGTCAATAGTGCTGAGGCTGAAAGCCTGAACTATATGGCTCCCTTATAATTAATTGAATCCATGGCCTATGAGATATTTGTTTTCAATTTTTTTATTAGAAATTAATGGCCGAAAAACTGTATCTATAAAAAAGCAGAGTGTTTTAGACTTTTGGGGCTGTCAGGTCCATTACTCAACTATGCTCTTGTACTGTTATAGTTTGAAAGCAGCCATAGACTATACATAAATGAAAGCATGGATGTTTTCCAATAAAACCTTATTGACAAAAATGGGCGGCATGCCCTAGGCAGTAGTCCACCTACTTCTGTTAGAGATAATGCTCTAATAGATGTCTGTGTACCTAAATCTTTGTCCTGTATCTGATCATCTCCTTAGAAAAGTTCTTGAAAAGAGCCATTGCTGCATGGGCAACATGTATGTATCTTTTTAAAGTTTATATCCATTTATTTTATTTTATCTTTTACAGTTCTACCTATTTATTTTATTTTCTCATATGAGATTGTTCATTTCATGTAGCTTTCTGAACACACTTGCGCCACCATCTTTCTATCAGATTTGGAACCTTGTTCAGGGATATGAAGTGTGAATGGGTAAGGTAGGATTTGCGGATTTAAAAGTCTTCAGGAATCAGACCGGTTAATGAATAAAGTAGTCCAGTTGTCAGTGTCAGAATAAAGAGTGATGAGAGTTGCAGAATGAAAAGTAAGTGCTCATTGAAAGGGAGAAGCTACTTCTCAACTCTGTTGCTTTTCAACTCTGATAAGTTGCTGGCCCAGTAGGAGTGCAGTTTGGTATCTCTAGATCTTCTGATTTCTCAACCAGAAAAGAGAAATCCAAACTCTGGTTTGAGAAACCAGAAACCAGATTTTGGGTTGAAAACTCCCAATTTTTCATCATTGGTGACCAATTCATAGAACACTAAATTCTGTCTAGGTGAACAGACTTGCCTGTGGTTTGTGTCCATGGACTGCCAGCTTGGGGACCTTGGAATAACTGTGACTTATCTAGGGGTCTACGGCTAGAGGTGAAAGCAAATCTCTGGCTTCCGACCGGTCATTTGAGACCCACAGGCCCCAATGGCTTGTACTGCTAGATGAGAGCTGTAAGAATTGGCAATCTTTGGGCAGCCCCTGATAGATAAGGAAGCTTTATCATGTGAAGTAGGGTGGCAGGCTGTGAATCAACTGCCTGGCCTGAAGACTTAGTTCCTCTAGAGCTTTCTAACTTAGGAAGACTGAGGGACTGTCACACTTCATTTCCTCAGGACGTTTCCAGAGGTGGTCAGAATCCTAGCCTACAACCCCTGCCTACACAGTGTGGCCCCTTGTTCTTTGGTTCTGCCCCTTATCCATGCATGCCAGCCACAGTGGTTCCACACTGCTTCACTGACGTACCAAATACTTGCTGAGTGCCCACAGTGTGCCAAGCTGTGTTCTGGACAAAGCAGAGCAGAGGAGGGAGGATCAGGAGCACTGGTAGCGTGTGGGCTGGATATGTGAGTATGTCCTTAGGATAGTTATAGGAGACAAGGTCAATGAGGTAATGCTCCTGGGGTGGGGTGGAGTGGGAGAAGTGGGCACAGTGGACAGGGGTGTGTAGAATCTACCTGGAGGACTAACAAGCTAGTGTGGATTTCTGAACACCATACCCAGAGATTCTGATTCATTAGCTCTGGTTTGGGGCCCTGGAATGTGCCTTTCTAATAAGCACTGTGAATAGCATTGATGTGGGGACTTCTAGGCCATTGCAAATACTTTGTTTTTGTTTTTTTTTTCTCAGAGATAAGTAGGGAACCATTACAGAGGTGGGGTTTTTCTTTTTGTTTGTTTTGGTTTAGTTTCTATAGAGAAATGACTTGATCTGACAATATCACAAGATCTCCCTATTCATTGTATTGAAAATACACCATCAGAGTGCCAAGACAGAAGCAGGTAGAAGAGTCAGGAAGCTTTCCATCATCTAAGTTTGAAGAGATGGTGGCTTGGATCTGATGGTAACAGTGGAGCATGAAAATCCATCATATTCTGGATATTTTCTGAAGATGGAAACAATACTTCTTGATGGGTTGGATACAGGGTATGAAAGAAAGGAGTCAAAGATAACCATGATTTGTGGAATGAACAACTAGGTTAAGCCAGAGGGAGACCATTTTTTGACCTACCCCCTCCCCCAACAAAAATGGCAATTTTCTATGTTTCAACCTAATAGAAAAAAATGGAGTTGCCAACTATGAAGATGCAGAAGACCGTGGGAGGAGCCAATTTGGAAGAGTGGATGAACATGCTGAGCTTGAGAGTCTGCAGTCCTCCAAAAGGTGCCGTCTCGTAGGCCAGTGGAGATGAGTCTGGTTCTCAGAGACCTCTGTTCTGGGGTGCTTAAATCCATGTGACTGGGTTTGACCACCAGGGCTGGGAGTGTAGATAGATGAAATCAAGCTCTGATCCTTGAGGCACTCTGACATTTAGGGGGGAGAAGAGGAGAAAGCTAGCTAAGGAGAGTGAGAAGAAATGAAGAAGGTGAGAGAAAAACCAGGCAAGTGTGGTAAATCGAAAGCCAAGTAAATAACATGTATTAAGAGCCTCCTTGCTGTTCTTTGAGCAACCAAGGCTTGTTCACACCTGAGGGCTGTATGCTTGGCTGGAATGCCGTTCCTGCCAATCTGCCTGGCTCATCTCACCAACTTCAGGTCTGGGCGTCAATGTCATACTCTGTGAGGCCCTTACCTAAACACACTGTGTAAGATTTGCACAGTTGCCTGGCATCTAGTTGGTGCTCAAGCAATATTTGTTGATTGAATGGTGAACATATAACTTTTGATGAAGGCAGCAGTCCAGGTGAGAACATATGAAAGCCTTGCTGCTCGGGATGTAGCGTGTTCCCTGGACCGGCTGGGTCAGCATCCCCTGGCAACTTGTTAGAAATGCTGAAATCTTGGGCTCTAGCTCAGACTTGTGGCATCACACTCTGCATTTAACAAGATCCTCCAGTGATTTGTATACACATTAACATTTGCTCCCAGTCCGGTATTTAATTTTCTGTGAATGTCAAGAGGACAATTGAGTATACTCTCTCAGATGGGAACAACTCAAAGTAAGAAGTTAAAACAATCAAAATCAAATATCTTCAATAGTTGTTTCGTATTCAATCAGAAAGTTATGATACAGTTTAAAAGCAAAAGAAAACTGTGTCGAGACTTTCAAGAATATTTTATGTGATTATCCCCATATCTTTTTTACTTTTATTTTATTTTATGTGATTATTCCACATATCTTTCTTACTTTTACTTTGAATTGACATAAGCTAGGAGTGCATGTAAAATGCATGGCATCTGGTACATGGTAGACAAGTTTGAGAGAATGAGCACTAATTCCGTTCTTTATATTTTAAAACATCGTGCTATTTAATGTAACATATCCACTCATAATGTCTTATAAGACCCTCATTTAAGAGAAATGGTTTTCGCTTCTATTCGGCTGAGATAAAACCACATGTTCTTTTTATTATCATGGTCTCTGGCTTATTTTAGCCTGAGGGAGAAAAAAATAATGTATATATTAGGGATTTTCTTATGATAACACCTTTTTTCTGAGGCTACTAAATATTGTTTGTCCTCAAACCAAAGTATGCCCGTCTTGTGGTTTATAATAAGCATACTGTTTTATAGGTCATTAGCTAAGGATAAAAGACTTGCTGGGAATTTTTGGTAGGGCTAGTCTAGTCTATTCTGTTTTAACATCAAATTTTCAGAAAAGTACATTTGTTATCCTTTTCTTTTATACATATTTACAGCTCAATTCTCTGAATTCAGAAGCCTGCAATGTAATAAGACAGGAAGTAGTATGAAAGTATACAGACCCATAAATATGTGATATAAATGTATATATATTTATTTGTGCACACCTGGGATATGCACCTGGAATATGCACCTGGAATACACCTCTGGATTTACACAGTTTTATCTTCCCTTCTTATTCAGTTAAAGTCCTAGATCAGAACTGACCCACAGAAGAGGGTGCTTCTCTAGTTCGCCTCTGCGGACAGAATAATGGAGACATGGCTATGGTTTCTAACCCTGGCAAGTTGTTTAGGTTTCCTCTTAGTTTCTGTTTTCTTTAGCTTTAAAAGGGGTGGGGGGTAATTAAGCATATCCTGTATTCTTACAAAGATGCTTGTCCAGTTAAGACAGTAGTTGGAAAAACAACTGTAAAATTACGTATACATATACTATTTCTCTTTATTAAAATCACCCCATTCTTTCCTTCAAATCCTGCTAAAACTTCTATTGAGTAGGAAAGTTCAATTCTAGTTTGGTGAAACTTTCCTGGAGAGCAGGGGTCAGCATTTTCTATAAAAAGCCACAATGTAGATAATTTTAGGCCTTGGGGGCCCTGCAGACTCTGTTGCTACTCTTCAAATCTGCTATTGCAGCAAGGGAGCCGCCCTGGACAACATGTCAACTAATGGGTGTGGCTGTGTTCTGATAAAACTTTATTTATCCACATTGAAATCTGAATTTTATTTAATTTTCATGTGTCATGAAATATTCTTCTTTTCATTTTTTTTCAACTATTTAAAAATGTAAAATCCATTCTTACTTTATAGACCATACAGGCAGCAGACCGAGTTGGGCTGATGGGTAGACAGACTCCTGTTGTAGAGAAAAAGCACTGGGTTTGTCAACCATAGCCATTTCGAACCTTTCTTTATTTAAGACTCTTTGGTTTGCTTTGTATTTGCATCTGATTTTGATTCTTCTCCCTTAGGCCAGGATTCATACCCTTGTTGTTTTTACTTTTTGTTAAGGACAGCTTTGTACAGATTGTACAGTAAACAATATTATGTGTCCAAGGATATATGTTCTGGGCTTTTGTTTTCTTTTGTGGTAATGTAATTGTGGGACTGAAAAGAACCTCAACACTTAATCAGATGTGACCTTTTGCAAGACTATCCTAGTTATTTAAGAAAGCTAGCTTTCTCTGTTTTACCACTTTTTTCAGGAAATATGATTGCATAACTGATATTCTCTATGGATTGCCATTTTTAAAACAGTATGAAAAGAATAGTGGTGTGGTGATAGGTAACAATTGATTAAAGGGTAATCCCTTTAGTTTTCTTTAAACTTGCTGAGCAAAAGAACAAATTATCTCTCTAAACATAAGTGATAAATCTGAACATTTTGTTGAATTATTAAAATATATATATATATAAAGCCATTTGAGTGTAGAAGCATGTCGTAGCTACTCAGGAGGCTGAAGTGGGAAGATCACTTGAGCCCAGGAGTTCAAGGCTGTAGTGTGCCATGATTGCACTTGTGAATAGCCACTGCACTCCAGCCTGGGCAACATAGCAAGACCCTTATCTCTAAAAATATAATAAATAAATAAACTAAAAGGATTAAGAGAATCTACACTCACTTCTACTTGAATTCTGGTTTACAAATAGTAGAGAGAATAGAAGAATAGTGGATATCTAGATAGGGATATTTCTTCCCCAGTAAATTCTGTTGTCAGCTAAGATGGTAGTATCTATAGCTACCATCTTAAACTGACATGTGGTGTGCTCCAGGATCTCTTTAGAATGAAACTGATGGAAAATAACCTGTCAGTTTTACCCAGGAAGTGGTAAAGCTGAAGTGTGACAGTTAGGAGGTGATCCATTCCGATTCTCTTGCTATCCATTCAAGATCTGAATGAAGAAAGGAAACAGGTGAAATGATAGGAGTGCTAACAATGAATAAAAGTTACAAAGCCTTTGGGTGTTTGCCCTTTAACTCAGATAGCTAGCATAATTTATATGAAATATAAGTTATATCAATAAATAATATTTTATGATAAAGTATTCTAGCTTTATTTTGCTGTCTGTACTTCAGGTGTTCAGCAGTACTCAACTTTTGCTATCTGAATTCCTTAGTGTGGTTAGTCGTCTGGAAAGTCAAAAACATGCAAACATTGTCAGGAAATCATAAAGATGTTTCTGTCCTCTTTAATGCTACATATATGTTCTCATTTGCATACTTCTTTGATTGGCTATTTAAAAATTAATGAAAGCAAAGTTATTGACTAAAAAGCTATGAATTAGGATGGCTGAAGACAGAAAATTATATTTATATGGCTTTTTAAATTGTCAGAGGGCTATAGAGCCTCATAATAATGCTATGAGGGAGTTTGGGCAGGGTTAGTATCTTTCTCCAGCATCTTCTCGGGGAGGGAAGTAAACATATAGAGGCTATGTCACACACCACCTGTCCACAGTGGGGAGTGACATTGCTGGTGCAGTGATGTTGCTAGAGTGCCAACCACATTCTAGATCAGGGGTTCTCAAAGTGTGATCGGAGGGCCCTGGTTGTATCTAAGACCCTTGCAGGAGTTCTGCCAGATCTGGACTATTTCAGAATAACACTAAGATATTGTTTTCCTTTTTCACTCTCATTTCACCAGTAAACAATAGAGTTTTCCGAAGGCTACATGTCGTGTTGAGATGTCATTGTTCTGACATCCTGTGAGATATCTACTAATGTATAATCGTGTTTTTTCAAAAATTCTCAATTTTAATTTCTAATATGCTAAATATTGATAGATATAATCCATGTAAACACAATAAATTTAAAAAGTGTAAAAGGATCCTAAGACAAAAATGTTTGAGAATTGCTGTTTTAGATATTGTGCTAAGGCTGTTAGAAACATGATCTCATTTAATGCAGAAAACACACATATGAGGCAAGCTCTACTGTCATTCCCATTCAATACGCTAGGAGATGAGGGCCTGGAGAAGTTAATGAATTGCAGAAGGTACATGGGTTGTTAAGTTGCAAAGATAGAATCTGAACCCAGGTTTCAAGTTAAGAACTCCGCTGACTGTGTTGTCAGGCACATTGTCTTTCAAAGAAGCACCAGGAAATGCCTGGATTTGGACTAATTTCTCAGAAGAGAAACTTCTTCCCATAACCTAGGCTATCTCCAAGGGAATGTAAATATGAAGATTATCCTTATAGACAGTGTAAAATAGAGATTATTTTCTAGTGGTTTGTGGGCCGAGGCTTGTACTCTGTGAAACACAAAACAGTTGAGCATCGGATCTTTAAACCTGGAGGATTTTACTTAAAAAAGAAGTTTGGATTGCCAGCTACCCTTGAAAAATTTGGAGATTTTGAGCTAGGCTGGACTCATATTCCCGCATGGCCACAATCAGCTGCAGTTTTTATCTGCTGTTCCTGCTAGATAGATGTGTGTCCTCTGGTTTGCCACAGACCTCACTACTCCTTATTACCTTCCTCGTAGCTCATGTTCCTCATTTATGTTGCCTGTTTGAGGTATTTGGGTTAGAAACAGCTGGAGATGTTCTGTCTACTGCATAGTGTTTATAGGCCATCTGCTTTCAACTTACTTGAAAAATAAAAAGTTATTAACAGTAAAAGAGCCAAATATATCCCATTCTGCTTACCCAAACCTGGATGTAATAAAGACCTCACTGACAGTACCACATAGAAAGCAAATTGCTTCTTTCTTTTCTAAAGCATAATATTCTGATTCATTAAAGAATTAGGATCTGCCAGTGAATTAACATTTATTTTTAAACATGAATCTCTTTTCTTTTTAAGTGTAATAGTGAAATAAGCACATTCTACTCATTGCCCTCATTTTATGTTTATTTTAGTAATGTCTACTGTCCTCATCATTATCATGTCTGGACCCTTTATAAAAAAACATCTCTGTGAACCTCTGTGTACATATTAAATCAGTCATTTGAAACAATATGAGATTGTCAACCTAACGGACTGCATTATCCTGGGCATTTAGACAACATTATTGAACTTCAAATTTTTAGCTTAACATAACATTTGTCAGCAGTAGATATTAAGCATTTATCATAATTTATAAGTATATATTTGCTTTCCTCTTTTCTTTTTTTTGCCTCACCCCAGAATATAAGTTTCATAAAGCTGGAAACTATATCTGTTTGTTCACAATGTATATTCTATGCTTTGTACAGTGTTTAACACTTAACAGTCAGTAATGAATGAATAAAGGAATAAATATGTAAATATATCAGTGTTGTATATGATAACTCATTCTTCTGTAATCTTAAGAATAATATTTTAAAATTCTCAGCAAAAATGCTCATGCTTTTTTCATTTGAGAGTTAAATAGGGGAGATATTTATTTCTTATTATCCACATAAATATATATCCACTTCTGTGTGTGCTATGTTCTATTTAGGATAGTGCCCGGTCTTCCTGATGTGAGGTCAATAGGCAGGTTACACATCTATGTAGCTAAGAATAAGGTGCATATTAAGACCAGGATGCAAGAAGAGGCTGTTGAACTTGAACATTCAGCACAGAGTCTCTTCTCTTCTATACTAAAAGATAGTCATCCTGCAGTCGGAAGTGGCAGTTATTCGGCCATTGGAAAAGTCTCATGTAATAGTAGCTTTTAGATGATGTCTCCTCCAAAGGGGCATCCTGCTATTAACCTATTGCTGAAAGAGAAATACCATTGTCTATTAATACTACTGGAACTAAAGATGAATAGTGAATTGGCCTTGATCTGACAGTGAGTTTGACTTTGATAGCTCGTCACTTAAAAAGGTTCTTTTATATTTATGAAAAAAAGCATGACGTCAAGCCAGGGGGAAAAATTGATATCAACATTTAAGACCAAACTCATAGGGCTTCCAAAAAAAAGGCCCTTATGTGAACGTTTTTTTTTACATGCATAACTAATTAGCTTAGGTTATTATAAGCAGGGCTTCTGTGATAAAGTTTCCGGTGGTGTCTCGGGATACCTTGTTTATAGTACCTTCTCTTTGCCAGTCCATCTTCAAATTGGAATTATAGAAAGTAGAGGGAGGGATAGTCTACCGTCTCTCACTGGATTGGTGCCACCTAAAACGTTGTTATGCTGGAAATGCTAGAATATAATCACTATCAGGTGAGATTTATTCTGACTCATATTCAGTCTTTGAAATATAATGCAATAAATTGATTTAATCCACTTTTTGTTATTGTAATAGACATACTGTTTTCAATAAGTATAAATCTGCTCTTTTAATGCTGTTTATTATTTGATGCCATAAGAAGTAATTCAATGTAGTTTTGAACAAAGTAAATATTAGTAGGATTCTTTTTTTTTTTTTTTTTTTGCCTAGTGTGTGGCTAAACTATCTTCATCAGCTGCTGTTCATTGCTCATAAGATTAAATTGTCTTTATCAAGAAAAAAGTGACTTAAAATTGAATAATGTTGTTTTTTGGGGAAAAGTATTTCTCATTCTGAATTAATGTCTGTAGGAAAGGAGAAAAAACATCCTGTTGGCTTGTTAATAGTCATGTCTTTTAAAACACATACGTGTAAGTGTTATGCATTTGAAAGAAACTACTTAATGTAGAATTGCTTTTTATGTTGAGTTTTTTCTTAATTACAACGTTGAATAATCATGTCCAAATGAAAAGTGGGAGAATTAATCCACAACTAGTTGATTTAATCATTGGAAGATTTATATTTATTTTCTACAGCCATTTTACACAGTTGGTTCTTAAGGAGGTGTGTGTGTGTGTGTGTGTGTGTGTGTGTGTGTATGTGTGTGTGTTTTAAAAAGAGAGCTGTTCTGTTCGCCAAGGAAAGTGAAACAAACAATTATGCCACTTCTACATTGTTGTTTGATCTTAATAAACCCTTTCATGTGTGTTGGGGAAATTTTTGCCCTAAGATAATTTCAAACTTTTAATTATTAGATATGAGAAGAAGGATACAAGGTTTGAAAGAGATGTATAGTTAATTAGCAGGGAAATAAAATAGGGCAAAGTATTACCCCAAATCCTACTAGTTAGACTTTAAACTTCAGTAATATCAAAATCCGTTAGCACAGTGCCTGGTACATAACAAAGGCTTAATAATTTATTCTGTTGGTGGCCTGGTCAGTTTCATGTTTGTGCCTGAAGGAAGAGCCGTCTGAAACTCACAAATAACAGCGCTGTCTTCTTTTCCCTCCATGGCTATGTTCAGGTGCAGACCCACCTCGAAAACCCCACCAAGTACCACATACAGCAAGCCCAACGGCAGCAGGTAAAGCAGTACCTTTCTACCACTTTAGCAAATAAACATGCCAACCAAGTCCTGAGCTTGCCATGTCCAAACCAGCCTGGCGATCATGTCATGCCACCGGTGCCGGGGAGCAGCGCACCCAACAGCCCCATGGCTATGCTTACGCTTAACTCCAACTGTGAAAAAGAGGTAATTCATGTCTCCTCTCCTCTCCTGTTTTCTTATGCTAAATAACTTGTCTGTTGAATATGATTCCCACACTTAACTGTGGACTCTAGTTTGTCCTTGTGGCCACATTTACCAGCCTTTGTCCCCGATTCACCATCGTGGCTGTGGCATTCCAGCCTGTTGTCTCCGTCGCGGGGTTATTGGGTGTAGAGCACATGACGGGAGACCTGGCCCTCTCCAAGTGAAATGTGGAGGCGAGGACACTTTCGCCACTTGCTTCTTCTTCCTTAGCTGAGTGCTCTCTTCTCTTCCATGCCTTTCAGTTTATGAAGCAGTGAGAACGCAGAGAGAGGAGAAGGGGAGGTGGAAAAGGAAAAGCAAAAATAGAAGAGGTGTGGGACATGCGGTTTAGAAGTTCCGCTTGTTGTGAATGTCTGGAATATTATTTTTGTTTCTCCCTGAGTTGGGGGAAGAAAGAATGGAATATGCATGGATGGATTTGAATCATATAGCACATGAGACTTTAACGGAAACGCAAAGGTTTAATTGCTGGATACATTCTGTTTCATAATAAAATTGCCACTGCCCTTTAAATCTGCTTTGGTAAAGGCTGGATTGGAGACAAGACTCAAACTACCTTCAAGCTAATTGGTGCATCAAAATTTGGAGCATACAAATACCTGAGAGCTGTGATTTAATGCTCATTATTTCCAAATTATGAGATGATGAGCTTCATCTCAATGGGATTTACCGTACTATGGACTATGAAGTGTTTATGCAAATTCGGAGGCAACTTTTCTAAAGTTGGATTGATTTTAATTTCTAGAGGGACTAAAGTCTTTGCCCCTATGCCCAAACCAACTGCTTTATTTTTCTCTACCCAAATTTGTCATCTAGCAAGATGATTTGACACAAGTTCTTCCTTCATTATTTCATCTTTTGGTCAGATTCCACTTTGTTTGAAAGCTTGGTTCATCTTGTTGCTGTGCCATCAGCTTTGTGTGAACAGGTCATTAAAAAGTCATTTGCAAATCCAAGTTATAGGCTGTTTTTGCTTGTGTTTTTGCAGGGATTTTATAAGTTTGAAGAGCAAAACAGGGCAGAGAGCGAGTGCCCAGGCATGAACACACATTCACGAGCGTCCTGTATGCAGGTACTGAATGACTTGGCAGCCTGAGGATGAACACTTTGTAATGAGAATCTATATTTGTGGTGGATCACACCTTCCTGAAAACTTAAGCGTTTTTTTTCCCCCATTGGTTTTTTTTTTTATATAGAGAAAGCTAGGAACATTGCCATTTTCCTCATAGTATCTCATGATTAAATAATGACAAGGGAGAATAAACTAAAATGTGTTTTTCCCCTAAGTTGCTGCAAAGATTAAAAACTTCTTAAAGTACATAAATTTTAATAAGATATGAAATATGTACTTTAACATAATCAATATATGTTATACAAATTTGTAGGTTAGCAATTTTTGTATTAGTAAAACCAAGATGTGTGTGTATAATCTAGATATTGTTTCCTAAATGGAATCTCATGGAACATACATTTTGAAACTATATTAATTTAATAACATATAATGGATGCTTTCCCAAGTAACTAAAGTTTCTTCTATTACATCCTATTTAATGGATATATAAATTATGCTATATCTATTTATATATCTATGCATGTATATAGATATAGGAGAGAATGATAAGCAACAAAATTTGTTGCCTTTCTATGTTTCCTGTCATCAACTTGCATTATTTTTGTCATAAGAGAAAAAAAAATATTTTAAAAATGCTATTACATCAAGCCCACTAATTTTATTTTTCTAAGAACAAAATTAAAAGTGGCAAGGAAATGTTGTTCATAAGTTTCCTAGCCTACTTGCATATTTACCGACTCAATTAGAAAATCATCTCTTAAAGACAAACAAAACAAATAAAAGTGGTGTCAATAGAAATGGAACCTAACAAACAGTGGATAGTAGTTATTCAAAACTGGCCAATTATTCTTTTTAGGGGTCACTTAATAAGACTCCTTTTTTGAGTGTTTACTATGTTCCTTGTACTTTGAATGCTCTGTACAGTTTGTCCTGAAATCATACAAGAATCCATAAGACAGTAAATATTATGAACCCCCATTTTATAGATTGAGAAACTGAGGCTTTAAAAGATTGGAGGCTTTGCCCTAATCTAGAAAGCAGGAGAACTGGGATTCCACCCCAAACCTATGAATTTTGGATTCTCTCCTCTTTAATGGAAGTGGCAAGAGACAGAAGAGCATCCCTGTTAGTTCTGTGATTTCATTGTGTAACTATGAAGTCCTGTTAAGACCCAAGCACAGACACACCAACTAGCTCAAATACATAAGGTGTTTACGAAGAAATGTTTTCACAGGCTTGTCTTTGCAACTGCTGCAATGCACATGTAATCACTGTTGTTTATTATCATAACTGATGTTTTGGTACTTTAGAAATAAAATTGATCTAGTGGGAATGTCAGCTCCACGACTGTAATGATAACCTCATCCTGGTGTACTCCTTGGGGAGTACCAAGCACACTGGTAGCTGTACAAGGAGAAACTTATTTTACAAGTCACTGTAAGATGGGTGCAGGGATAGCCAGTGGCCTGGGAGCCACAGTGTCCACACTTCCCTGTGGAACACTACAGACGGTGTTTTCCTTCTGCAAGAAAAGGGTAGGGGCCATCGTCTTTAGGGAAAAAAGGAAGTAGAATGACAGCTGTCATTCAAGATGAAGTGCTGTGGTACATCTCTCCTGTTTAGGGCAGGCAGTTTAGCATAGTTGTGAAAGCATGGGTTAAATTGTGGCTCCAGTCTTTCTTCAGTGTGTGACTTTGGGCAAGCTGCTTCTCATTTATTTCACCTGGAAAATTGCTATAATAATAGTACCTGCCATGACACGGTTTTCGTTAGGGCAAAATCTTAGCCTATGAAAATCCTTGAACCCAATGCTTGGCAACTCATAATCACTCATTAAGTGCTGGCTGCAAGTATTATTCTCATCACCTATTCGTGTTAATGGTCTTCAATACTATTTTATACTTCAATACTATTTTAGTGGAAAGAGGACAGTTACTTCTTAGAATCTAACTAAAGACCATTATTGCTTTGGGTAAAAAAAGACCATGAGTCTCTTTTTAGGTTGTGTTGCATAGTTTATTTATTTTTGTCTCTCTTCTCTTACCCTTTTTCCTACAGATGGATGATGTAATCGATGACATCATTAGCCTAGAATCAAGTTATAATGAGGAAATCTTGGGCTTGATGGATCCTGCTTTGCAAATGGCAAATACGGTATTGATAACCTTTTTTTAAGTAGAAAATCTTGAGGTGTTTCCAGGGTTCTGTTCTTTTTTCTTAAACTTTTATTGTATCTTTGTAACTGGTTCACTGATTAAATGTATTAATAGTAAAATGGAGAATTATCTCAGGATCACAAATAAGTGACTTTAACATCAGAAATTAAGAAGTTTTTATGAGTTTATGAATAATCCCATGATAAAACTCTACATTCCCTGGAGTCCACGGGCAGTTTTGACAGGGCATTAGCCCTTCCAATTCCCTTGACATCTAATGCCCAACCCAGTACACTGCAGCCAAGGGAACCATTGTGAACTGCACTATTCACAGTGGTGCTCTAGTTGGCCTGAAAAAGTTGGTGCAGTTTTTCAAGAAGGTTTTTTCATATTCTTAGGTGATAGAGGGACATTGGGGTTACCCTTCTCCAACAGCAAAATTTATTCCAACTTCAGTTCATAAACAAGTGGTCCTATTTGCTATTGTATGTTACTTGTTTTTCTCTGTAATTTAGAGGCTTGCCTATATTGTTTATTTTCCTTCATTCCTTACATTTTAGTCTTATGTTACTGTTTTACCAAAGTCTTATTGCAGATCTTATTTAGTCCTTGCAGTTATTCTGTGAGTCAAGTTCGGATGGTATCATTGCCCTCAGTTTTAAACTGTAACTAGGTTAGACAGTCTTACGCAAGATTACATAGCTTGGGTGTATCAGAGCCAGGCCTGCTTGGTAGGTCTTTGAATGCCTTCTCCAATCCTTTTCCGTTTCCTCTGAGAGCAATGCTATGAGACTATCATATTCTTAATAGCTAGTGTTTTAAAGACCAATATTTATTGAGAGGAAAGGGAAAAGGGGAGTTGTTTAATGGGTATGGAGCTTCGGATTTGCAAGATGAAAAATTCTGGAGATCTGTTTGATAACATTGTGAACATACATAACACTACTGAACCATACACTTAAAATTGGTTAAGACGGCAAATTTTATCCTATGTGTTTTTTACCATAATGAAATTTTTTAAAGGTATGACTATCTTCCAGTAGTAAATTCCCTTGGCCAACGGACAAAATAACACTTACTTAGGTACACCAGAATCCTCAGAAAATTGAGTCTTATAGTTAGCATTTTCTTTTCTTTTTTTTTAAAATCCATCTTGATCCAATTCTTCAAGTTCACTTCCTTGAACTCATGTGGGGTGAGGACTTCCCTTGAAACCTCAAGCTTCTTTTATGATATTTAGAGTTTGTCTACTTTCTGCCCATTTAAACCCACCCCCTGATTTTGGAAGAACCAGGTGTTCTACCATTGTGATAAAAGTTTCCATGCCATACTCTCCGAACCTCTTGGAATCCTTGGTTGGCTTCTGTGGAGCCTTCCTGCTTACAAGTTGTTGCATCCCATGAGGCCAACTACACTTATCTAGCACTCAGAATCCTAGGACAAACATGAGTAAAACACTTGGGGGAGCATGCCCTGGGGAATTTATAAATATACCCAAAGACATGGGTATATTTACATTTCACTGCTCTAGCAGCATTAATTAGCAATGGCCCAGTCATCTCAAAAGAACTTTGCTGTGAGAGTGGTCATTTTGCTAGTGGTGTCAAATGGGTCCCTGGGCACACTCAAGTGAACTGTAGAATTGACATGATTCTGTAAAATCATTGACTTTTTTTGTAATGGCAAAGACCTTTGATATCATTCGGTCTAACCTAGTACTCAATGCATTAGCCTCCTCTTTTCTTTTCTTTTTTTTTTTTTTGTTACAGGGTTTCATTTTGTTGCCCAGGCTGATCTTGAGCTCCTGGGCTCAAGTGATCTTCCTCCCTCAAGTAGCTGGGATTATAGGTGTGTGCCACTACACCTGGCCTGACCTTCTCTTGCATCTCGTTAGTATTCTCCACAAAAAAATCAAGGCATCCAGCTTCTTGGAAGCCTCCATAAAAGGATCTGTACTAGCTCACTAGGGAAATAGCAAAGCACAATGGTTAGAATTTGGAGGTTTCTGACCAGATCTGGGGTCAAACCCTGAATCTTCCATTTCCTCTGTGACCTTGCATGTTATTTAGCTTCCTGAAACCCTACGTTTCCCCATCTGTAAAATGGGGCTGTTATATATACCTATATTATGTGGTCAACTCACTTGGTAAAGCATCTGTAGTATTTAGCATTGGAAACATAAGTTGTATTCAATAATGTTATCTAAATTATTAAGTATAACTTATTAATTATAATATCAAATAATATTGATAGTATTTGTTTATTCAGCTGATCTTCACTGAGCCCCTATAATGTATCAAGCTCTATGTTAGCTATCTGTGAGACATATCTATCTCACAATATCCCTCACAGTAAATAACTCTGTAAATTGCAGCATGGGTCCCAGTTTGCTTCATGGAGAACTTTTCCACATACCACCCCTTCTGAAGACAGTTGTCATGACCCCATATATGCTTCTGTCCTTTAGAATGAATACCTGGCTGGGCCCATGGTTCACGCCTGTAATCCTAGTACTTTGGGAGGCTGAGGCAGGAGGATCACTTGAGACCAGGAGTTGGAGATCAGCCTAGGCAACATAGAGAGAATCCGTCTCTGTAAAAATGTAAATAATTAGCTGGGTGGGGTAGTAGTACATACCTGTAGTCCTAGCTACTCAGGAGGCTGAGATGGGAGGATCACTTGAGACCAAGAGTTCAAGGATGCAATGAATCATGATCATGCCACTGTCCTTTAGCCTGGGCAACAGAGCAAGACCCTGTTTTTAAAAAACACATTTAAAAATAAAAAAGTAGAATGAATCCTCATACCTCTTCATTCCATCTACATTAGCGTTGAGGCCTTGTTCCTTCATTATCTGGTTGTTCCTAAACTATATTAAAGATTAATTTAGCATTTATGGATATGCCTAATAGGTGGCCAGCACCAGGCAAGGTGCTGTGGATGCGAAGGTGACTAAGGTGTGCTTCCTGTTCTCACGGGGGTTACCAGTCTAGAAGGGGGAGACTCTTTTAGCCCTTGAGGGGAGAAGGACAATTCAGGAGCAGAGAGGCCATCTCAAGTGAATTTCCAGATAAGAAAGATCCTCTGGGCAGAGTTGAATTAACTCCCAGACAGGAGAGGAGTCCCCTGCAGCCACCCTTAGAAGTCACTGACTTTATCCCGGCATCCACTTCTCTTCTGTATCCCCATACTGGAAAGGCTAAATGGGGCTCCATTAGAGTCTTCTTTCAACAAATCTATTTCAGCATTTTGCCATTAAGGGAAAGACAATGTAACTTCAACATTAGGAGCACAGACTCTGAACCAGACATCTGAATACATATTCTTGACTGAGTGATTCAACCTCTCTGCTTGTGTTTCCTTGTCTGTAAAATGGGGATCATAATAACATCTACTGCAATAGAATTAATGGGAGAATTATAAGAGATAGCCCACAAAAAGCATTTAGAACAGTTGGGCCCTGATAAGCTCTCACTAAAAGTAAGTTACTAGCCCTTATTCTTGATGAACTTGGGTTTTAGTTGTCAAAATTAAGTAACAAAGCTACTGCAACCTATTAACATTTTAATTTTTTTCCCACAGTAAAGTTTAATGTTCTTCGTGTTAGGCATTTTTTTCTTTTATTTGATTATTTGAAATGCTTTATTTCAAGTTAACTACTTAGGAAAAAATAAAGTGGAAGGAACACTTAGAGAGGAAACTGTCCTAAGGGAATTGAAGTCTAGAAATAACTATTCTGAGAGCACAAGGGCCCTCTTGTACTATCACAAACAAAGAATAAAAGTCCCAGTTTAACTTGTGTTAACAGTGCTCAATTGATATTCAGAAAAGGGGACCATCCAGAGAGAAAAAATAATAACATTTTACAATTATCATTTACTTGGAAAAATATTCATTTTGGTGGAGCACAACATTGAAGAACTCAATTCAGACCAGTATGGGGGCATAGACCCAGGCGCATCTTCCTTCAATTTGTTTGTCCGGATTGGACTGTGGCTTTCATCTGTCCATGGTGCAGTTTGTGCTCTGGAAGTGAAATCTTGTCATTTAGGTAAATGGACTGGATAAAAATCCCACAAAGATGTGAAATATACATGTTAATAGAAGAAGTCTCTTCCTCTTTCTTAGCTCTAAAGGTGTTATTTTGACCTAATTATAATGTTAACTATATTTATCGGGAAAGTTCTCTAATGCAGAAGAACCAACTACAGAATCCTTTCTTTAAAATGCATGGCTAGGAGACACATTTTAAATTATTTCCATCAACCTTCCTTTTAGTAGCTTCAGCAAATAACAACGGTTGATAGAAAGAACATACACCACCATTTAGGACACAGTTTCTCAAATGTGGAACTGTTGACATTTGGGATGGATAAGTCTTTGTGGTGGGAGACTGTCCTGTGCATTTTAGGATGCTTAACAGCATCCCTGGCCTTCACCCACTGGATGCCAGCAGCAAATCCCCTGCAGGTGCATCAACTGAAAATACCTCCAGATATTGATCCGGGGAAACAAAATCAGCTCTAGTGTAGAATGCCTGACTTGGAATAATGACTGGTCACCTCAGCCTTGCAGATTCCCTGATATCTGTTCCTAGATTTGCATTGCAGTCTGGTAAAAAATTGTCTAATCGTTGACAAGGTACTTAGTAATTAACATAGCAAGTGGTTTTGTTGATCAAGTGAAAATTAGCTCACCTGTCAAAACTGTAAAGTGGGAATCCAGTACTCCCTAGAAAATTATAATACTGTATTGTTAATCATAGCAGTTACCACTTATTGATCACTGAAGTAGCAGGCACTGTTTCACCTACTTTATCTCTATTAAATCTTATAAAATCTTATAAGACCCCTGTGAGAAGAATGTTGTCACTTTTCAACTGGAGACACTAAGCCTCAGAGAACTTGCTTAATATCACATAGCAAGTTCCTAAAGAGGCAGGATTTTAATCCGGGTCTCTGACTCCTAAGCACAGGCTATAAAGTTCTGCACCATTAATCGGTAAATTGGAGTATCCACATTCGGCTAGTAAGCAGCAGGGTTTTTATTTCCTCAGGTCTAATTGGAGATGAATTGAAAGTTTGTAGTTTCTAACTGGTTAATATCAGCATGTTGATACTCTCCCCACCCCCAGTTCTGCTGTTAACATGGGACATGAGCCTCCAACCAAAAACCTCCTTCGGCAATGGCAAAAATCTTGGCTTTTCTTTCTGTAAAAAGCAGTAAGATGCCATACACAAAGTGCCATTTTAATTCTGTGCTTGGCCCAAAGTAGGCACCCAAAAAATGAGATGACCTCCAGCAAAATATTCTGCCATGCTTTCTGCTTCCCACTCCTAATCAGCAAGTATGGGAAAAGCAGCCGAAGCTGGAAATCTTTCAGAGAAGTAGATAGAGGGCTATACGCTTTTTCAACTGGAAGTAATGATGTCTGATCTCAGTAGAGTGCCCAATGAGGCATCTTGCTATAGGGATTTTAATTCATTTCCCTTATTGGTGTGCACTGTCGTCGATCCATACTAATCACAGCAGTACTTTCTGTAGTTTTTCATGCATCTCAATCCATTTCTCACTAGGTATCCCCCACGTTGCTCTTTGTCTCCCCCACCCTGTCCATCTCGCTGTCTATGGCAGAAAGCATTCTCTCTCTCAGTCATGTACATATCTCTTCTTTAGAATATAGTTAGAAAATATGTTCTTGTCCAGAAGAAGCTTAGAATTAGATATCTGTTCAACATAGGTCTATCAATGACTTGGAGATGTGTATCAGTTGCTATTATTTATCCCTAACAAATCATCATAATAACACAGTGAGTTTTGCATACAATTTGCATATGAAAACCTTATGTGTGATTTACCTTTCTGGAGCAAGTGGAATAATTTTTCTTTTAGCTTATTGCTTTGGATTTTCAAGTCACATTCTTGGTTTGTTAAAACCTCAAAGTTTTCCCAAAATCCAAAATTCTCAAAAGATAGGGGAATAAAGCTTTGGAATCCAAGGAGTTACCAGACATCATGGCAGCTGTATAAGTTTAGTCTTTCTGGTACTTTACTGGGCTGTTTTGAAACACGTGAGTGCCTTTCATTTTGCGTTAAATTGGACAAGAATAAAACTAAACACACACACAGAGCAAGGTTGACCCTGAGAAGGTAACCTATTTAAAATAAAACCACTTAGTGAAATGACAGCTAATAATCAAAGTCACTTTTTATCAATTCCTTAGTTAGAGGGCCTTGAAATACGATACAAGGGCATTTTAAATGACCACGATGTCTATTTTTGTGCATGTGTATGGGGGTATGTGTATTAGGTTTTATGCATATACTATAAACGCTGCTTTCAAAAAGGAGCAAAAGAGGGAGTTGTATTCTGCTGGTCTGTCTGTCCTCCCTGCCCACCCCAATTCTGTTCGAGCCAGTGTCTGATTCACCCATCAAGAAGTATCTTATTCCATGTCCATTGCCTCCCACCCAAATCTCTTTAGCTAGGGGTTTAATTCATAGAGTATATGTTTAGAGGCCATCACAGAAATAGATGCAATGGTTATCAATGAGGGGAAGCACATTCGACTTGTATTTTGTGGTATATTTTCATCTGTATGTTAGTGGTCATTGGAGAGGATGCAAGGTACTCTGTTGAATACAGTTTTTACTAGATACTTCTCAGTCACTAAACACTTCAATCACACCTAAATGCTTTCTGAATGTACTTTTCTCAGATGTAGAATACAATTCCATGTGTAATCAAGAAATGGGAGGGCTAAACAACTTTAAGTCTTACCCAGTAATCATGGTTATAGAAATTGTTTGAATCAATCTAGTAATGGTATGTGTCTGCAGTGGAAGAAGTGAGGTCAGTCAACGATTTCTCCATAGTTACTATTTCAAACTGTATTTCAGGGCATGGGAAGGGAGATCAACTTGGGCCTTTTCTAAAAAAACAGTCCTATAAACTGCTGCAACTAGCTAGTTACCAAGAAATGCACATACACAACCAAAGGAGGACTCGCTGCTTTAAAACAGCCCATTCAGAACTGGAGGAAAAACTCTGATGCTAGCTTGGGGAAGGCTAAATATTTCTTTTACTTTTTTTTTTTTTTAATTATTATTCTTTTGAAAGTGTAAATTTTTGCTCTCTTTTAAAGTCTGTGGGCTCCCTCTTGTGGCTTTGTGGAAAATTTCAATTTCAAGGAAACGCTTTTTCTCTCTAGCAATAAGGAAATCATTTCCAATTAAAAAAAAAACTTTCATTGCTTTTCCTTGCAAAAGAAAAAGAGAGAAGAAGAGGTGGATACGAGAAGGAAGGAACAAAATTAACTTTAATGGAAAGTCCTATTTGGTGAAAAGGTCATTTTATATACAATCCTGTTTTACAATAATAGCCAACATTTCCTGAACACCCACTGTATGCTACTAGTTGTACTAGATAATGCATTCACCACATTATTCATTGTCTCCATGCTCAAAATAAACTGATTGGCTAGTTAGAGTAATCATTTTATGGGTGTGAGACTGTGCTTTCCTGCCTCAAAGGGAACTGGTTGAGGAGATCCTGTACCTCTCTTTTAATGCCTGTGAGTGAATGAAAAAGTAAACATCTCATATTTTCCTATTTTAAAAATGATTTTTTGTATCAAATAATTTTTCTTAAATAAATCCTAGAGTAGGATATAGGTTTTATCTGAAAAAACATGGGAATCATTCAACAGTTAATTTCTGTTACTGTTTGTCTCTCTCTAGTTGCCTGTCTCAGGAAACTTGATTGATCTTTATGGAAACCAAGGTCTGCCCCCACCAGGCCTCACCATCAGCAACTCCTGTCCAGCCAACCTTCCCAACATAAAAAGGGAGCTCACAGGTAAACACCTAGTAAATGTGCCTCTTACTGCATATTTCTGTCCATTTCCTGATAAGACAAAGTTATTGATATAGTGATGTGCAAACTATATCCAACTCACGGACGTAACTTTTATAGGTCTCTGCAGTGGTTAAAACATTATGCAATATTTTAAGACGGAGGATTTATACTTGAAAATTCTGTTTTTTTCAAGGAGATCCTTGAAAATCTCCTGAGATACTGGGAATCGGGGCCACCATTACTGCGTGTCACCAATCACTGTGTCTGTGGTGAAGGTCCCCTTTGTGTTGGGGATAGTAGGCAACTCTTTCAGCTGTAACTGTCTCCACCCTACCTGATATGTATGTTTCTTACAAGCCCTTAGAGGCATTTGCATTTGAGAACCCAGATCTGAATTTTCCTTTGACACACATTCAGGCCCACAATTGGGATAGCATAAGAATATATTTCTCACATCTTCAGATGCCTCCTGTTGTCTTTTGCTGTATTGTGTGCAAAAGATTTATTACACAGAGGGGAAACAATTATAAAATGGAGCAATGGATATTATTTGTTCTTGAGGCAAGTGTGAAATTACTTATTTCTCTACTTTGCTTAATGCTTTAGGGAAGGCATTTATTTGGTCATTAAAACATGGTGGAAACTATATTAGAACTGGCATTCTACCATGGTGAATTTTATGGCCCTTACCACACCCCTCTTTTTATTATTTGATCCTTGCATCCTGCAGGATTGGATGAACAGACTGAGAATATGGAATATGGATTTGGTACAGAGAATTCCTGTTCCAGTCAAGGATGTCTTAAAAAAATTTTTTTTAGAAAATAAGCAGGAGAAAGATGTTTTTTAAAAACCATGGATTTGAGTGAAAAGAGTAATTAATAAGTAAAAACCATCCAAAACCAAAACACAAGTAGCTACCCTACCAAAAAGGAAAATTACTGCAAGACAACAACAACAACAAAAGCAAGAATCATCGGGCAGGCACAGTAGCTCACGCCTGTAATCTCAGCAGTTTGGGAAGCTGAGGCAGGCAGATCGCTTGAGCTCAGGAGTCCCAGGCTGCAATGAGCTGTGATCACACCACTGCACTCCAGCCTGGGCAAGAGGAATGAGTCCTGTCTCAAAACAAAGCAAAACAAAACAAAGCAACAACAACAACTTAAGAATCATTGAAGTGGAGGGTATGTAAGTCATGCTTCTGTGTGAGGAAAAAAAAACTAGAAAATGATTTGAACTGACCATCACAACTGAAAGAATTCAACTTCTGAGTTTTATATATATATATATATACACACAGATACACACACACACACATAGATATGCATATATATGCATATATACATGGATGTATGCATATAGATATGCATATATACATATATAACACCCATATAATAAATATATATGGTGTGTATATATATATGCTTCAGTGGCTATAAGTTATGCTAAAAAGATTTCTATTTTGAGATAAAATTCTAAATTATGGTAGTGTAATGCTTAAGCTATCACTTCTGAAAAGGAAATAACAGAGCTTTCTGGATCCCCAGATTGGTCAAGTAACATGTTTTGTTTTGTTTTTAATTCTGTTTTGTTTTGTTTTGTTATCTGTAAGGCAAAAAGTAATCTCTTATCCCAGAGATCTCACAAGAGTTGCTACGCAAATAGAGCTTTCCAATTGCAGTTGCCACCAAATGCCTCTATTCCTATTTTGTTTTTATAGACTCAAGCTAGTAAATAGTGGTTCCTAAGTTATTAGATGATTTCATTACAGCAGTTTTTAACAGAATCTGGCACCAACTTCTGAAAAAATGAGTTCATTCTATGAAGTAGTGAACTAGTCAGAAGAGACAGAGATCCAATTTGGCAGCTTTTTTTTTTTTTTTTTTTTTTTTGAGACAGGGTCTCTCTGTGTCTCCTGAGCTGGTGTGCAGTGGTGTGATCACGGCTCACTGCAACCTCGACCTCCTGGGCTCAAGTGATCCTCCCACCTCAGCCTCCCGTAGCTGGGACTGCAAGCATGCACCACCATGCTGGACTTATTTTTTTTTATTTTTTGTAAAGACCAAGGCTGATCTTGAACTCCTGGGCTCAAGTGATCTTTCCACTTCCACTTCCCAAAGTGCTGGAATTACAGGTGCAAGCAACCATGCTGGGCCACTACTCAGTTTTTATATCAGCATGTTACACAGGCATCAAAAAAGGATTGAAAGCTTCTAAGGCCTGAAAAGAAAATATATCAGACCCCTGATAATAGAGTATCAACAGCAAATTGACATAGTTTTCTAATTGTCGATTTCTTTCTTGCTAGTATCTATATATGTTTACAGTGTGCTATATATAATTTTTACCAGGGTTTTTTTTACCATTTTGTGGAAGCCCAGTTTTTACATATTGTATATATGATATATATTGCTTTTGAAAACATGCAAGCTTTTTAAAAAGATATCATTTTTTAAAAAACATATTTTTACTTAGAGTCAAGTCAAATAAGCTTCCGTATGTTTGGGAAATGAGATATTTTGTAGTTTACGTTTTGTGCAACTTCAAACAGTTCCAACTTCTAATGACTTCATTCACGTGCACAGCGTGTATTTTTCCCACAGAGTCTGAAGCAAGAGCACTGGCCAAAGAGAGGCAGAAAAAGGACAATCACAACCTGAGTAAGTTGGTTTTATTTATGTTCATGACATTTGATATTAATGTTCCCCATATATCAAAAATGTTTCCAGAAATTCTGTAGAGGAGAATTGATTCCTACAGCTGTTAAAATTATCTCTTATGGAAGAAAATTGTATTTGACAGAAACCAAGGTATATATTTTCCCCATATTTTATCTCAGATCAAATTGAATTTTGTATATATACTTATTTTCAGTTTCTGAAGAGTTTTTATTTTTCTTGTTTCTAGTAGTGGTTTTCTCTCTCTCTCTCTCTCTCTTTTTTGGTAAGAGGGAGAATTGATCCCCAACTACCCAATTATAAGTGTTGCTCACACTGGAACTTATTAACAAAAGGGGATTAGGGAAGCACCTTCTCCAATGAGATTTGAAAGAAAAATAAAGAAAGAAACAGATCTGAAGGGGAGTAAATGGATGAGGCAGCCTCCTAAATTTCTGACGTTATTCGTGACTTAAAAAAAATAGTCCTAAAGCATTTAAAATATTTTTTACGTGTTTAATTTACTCTTGATCAAATCTTCAAGTTGTCTCCTACGAATACTTTAATTTTGGTTTAATATAAACAAGTAAGACAAGTTGCACAGATTTTTTTAAAAAGGGATTGGGCTTGGAGGTAGGAAATTGTGTGTGAATTTCTCATCTCATGGCCTCATGTCCTCTGTTTCTTAAATTGATTTTTAAGAATGTGAGTCATATATAAACACTTTCTCCTTATAAAAATGATAGAATAAGGCCAGAGTTCTCCTTTAGTCCCCAGGAATATGCATGTTGGTTTCAATTTGGCATTGCTCTTCCTGACCTTTTTCTGTGTGTTAAGAATATAGACACATGCACACAGAAAATAAATCGTATGGATTTCTATATGTTTTAACACAAACGGTATCATATTGTCCATTTTATGTTGATTTTTTTCTACTAAGCAGCATGTTTTGAAGACCTTTTGCTGTTAGAAATCTAGATCTATCTACTTTTTGAAAACAAATTGCATAGTATTTTACAGTGTGACTGTATGATATTTAGTAACTTCCCAACTGCTGTGAGTTTATGTTGTTTCTAGTTTTTTCCTATCATAAGCAATGCCACAGTTAACATTTTTATATGTGTCTCTTTGTGTACAAGAAAGTTTGTTTCTCTAGGTTAGAAACCGAACTGAGAGGCACAACTTCTGGGTCCTGAGGGTGCTGGTTTTTACTTTAAAAGCTACACCCCTCCCCAGTTCTCATGTCAAGTGTAAGAAGCTCTCCTTATCTTTTAACCAAGAGATAAACTGTTATCTCCAAGGCCTCCTCCAGCTTCTAAGTAATTTTACCCTAAGATATTTCTTCTTTTAAAACACCTTAGAAACAAGATAATTAGGCATTATCCAAAACTACTTAAGTGAGATGTGGAAAACTGAGTTGGATCTTGTCAAAAACAATAGATATCTGTAATTAGGCACCTGAACTCTCAAGGTCAAGGTTGTCAGTAAAGTGCAAACATTATCAGCTCAAACTCTGAAGGCTATGAAGCAATCTAAAAGTCTCAGCCAACCATTGGGAATTAATACTCAAGGTTAGATTGCCACTTAGTCAAGCTGTTCCTCTTCTAGGAATTTATTTTGTAAGAATACTTGCCAAAATGTACAAAAGGATACATTCATTTATTCACTCAATCAGCCATTACTGTATGTATGTGTGTATGTGTGTATATATATATATATATGTATGTATATGTATATATGTATGTGTATATATATGTATGTATATGTATATATGTATGTGTATATATATATATATGTATAGAGAGAGAGAGAGAGAGAGAGAGACAGAGAGACAGAGACAGAGAAAGAAAGAGAGCGAGAGCGCCCCTGTTTTGTGTGAGGCACTTTTCTACAATGTGAACCAGAAAATGAGTTTCCCATCCTGGGAAGCTTGCCTTTGAGTTAGGGGTCATCTACCATGTATTGCTGAGTAAGATGAGCAAGGGGCAGAATAATATGTATAATATCCCATTGTGTAAAAATAGCACACTGGGGAGAGACGTGCTTGTGTATGTGTTTATATGAATGTATATGTGCTTGGGAGACAATCTAGACATCACCCTTATCAGTGACAATTTGCCCAGGCATATAGATGTTGGATAGTATAAAGACTTGGCTTTTACTTTTTCTTTAATACACCTTTGTATTTTTTGAAATTTTTTACTAGCTTATATCTTCTTTCTAATAAATGATTGGAAAGGGAAGTCACTGAACTAAAAATAAAATGTAGTACACCTAAATATTGACAGTGAAAGGTGTCGGCTATATGCTGGTGAATGAAAAAAAGATGCAGAGTCCTTTTTAGTATGATCCCACTTTAAATGTTTTGTTTCTTATTTAACACATATTTGTTGAGAGCGTACTATGTGCCAGATGCACAAGGTTACTTGGAATGCAACAGTGAATAAACATAACAAATAGATCAATGGGATACATGAATATGGGATGGCAGAAAGTTCCACGTGGAGTCAAAGGGCAGGCAAGGGAGTATAGTGTCAGCATGGACATGGGAGGTAGTGAATCAGTTTCAAAGAGGGTGACCAGAAAGTCTCTTAGGTAAATCTGAGTCTACCTGAGGGAGGTGAGTGCAGTGCCGTTCACATATCTGGAGGTACGGTATTCCAGGCAGGTGGAACAGCCATATGAAGTCCTCCAATGGGGCGTGTCTGGCTTGCTTGAGGAATAGCAAGGAGCCAGAGGGGCTAGAGTAATTTTATGATTATTATGTGCTTGGAAAAAAAAAAGAAGAAAGTATCATACTTCAGAGTTTTGGGGAAGGTTAGCTAGTGGATCAAGGACCCCACAATTCCTTCTTCAAAACCATTGACCATCACTTAGGGTTTCTATTTTATACAAGCCTAATGGTAGGACTTCGTATTATATAAAACGGATTTCATCATTGGAATAATCCCTCAGCCAAAACAAACTGCAATTTATGTTGGGAAAGCAGGGAATCACATTATTTATCTAGGTGTACAGACTATTAGTGGAACAAAAAGAAGCATATATTCTGGTATTTAGAGTAACTATTAACAACTTTAATCCATTTTGTTAGACTTTAAATTATTTGGAATTTATTTGTTTGACTACATTAATTAGAGACATTTATCATGTCATATGCCTTATTATGTCATCCTCCCCTAAGAAGATGATAGTTGACCTTACACTGAGATTTATAAAATAGGAATGCTGTGAAGATTCATGGTATAGCTAAAAATGCTAGACTTCAGTTCTAGGGCTGTGCTATCTAGTACAGTAGCCATTCACCACCGGTGCCTACTCAGACTTGAAATATGGCTGGTCCAAATTGTGACGTAAAACTGAAAGTGTAAAGTGCGCCCTGGATTCCAAAAACTTAGAGTGAAGAAAAGAATGTTAAGTACTTAATTTGTAAATGTTTACATTGATTGCCTGTTAAAATAATAATATTTTGGATATAATGGATTTAAGAAAATGTTAATTTCATGTCTTTCTTTTTACTTTTTAAATAGTACTACTAGAAAATTTAAACTTATATGTAAATTATATTATATTTCTGTTGGGTAGCACTAGGCTAGGGCGTGGGTTTTTTGTGTGGCCCATGAGTTAAGAATGTTTTTTACATTTTTAAATGGTTAAAAAAGGCTGGGCGCAGTGGCTCACACCTGTAATCCCAGCACTTTGGGAGGCTGAGGCGGATAGATCACTTGAGGTCAGGAGCTCGAGACCAACCTGGCCAACACAGTGAAACCACTCTCTCTACTAAAAGTACAAAAATTAGTCAGGTGTGGTGGCACGTGCCTGTAGTCCCAGCTACTTGGGAGGCTGAAGCACAAGAATCTCATGACCCAGGAGATGGAGGTTGCAGTGAGCTGAGATCCTACCACTGCACTCCAGCCTGGGTGACAGAGCAAGACTCCGTCTCAATAAATAAATAAATGCTTAAAAAAAAATTGTGACATGAAAATTATATACAATGCAAATTTCAGCATGACAAGCAAATTCTAATGCTTTTCATTAGATTTGCCTTGCAAAAAATTGTACTCGTATATTTTGAATTTTGTCAGTAAAAAATGTGTGGAAATTTGTTTTCCCTCCGCTTAAGTAAATATCTGCATAATATCCTCAATTTTGCTACTTATCCCACAAAGCCAGAAGTACTAACTTCCTGGCTCTTTTCAGAAAGTTTGCTGACTTCTGCTCTAAGGGTTTAGGTTAGAATTTGGGCTTTCACCAGGTATTGTTGGATGTCCTCGCCAAGTCCCTAATAACAGTATCTCCAAGGCAATTTCATTATTTGTAACTAAGGTTAGTAACTGATTTCAGGGTTGTTATAAGAGCAAATGAGAAATCGTCTGTATCTAAGGGCTTTGGAAATGATAAAGAAATGTAGCTCATTTTTAACTGCAATACCAAGAACATAGTAAAAATAGGGAAAAAGTAGGTTCAGGTTTCCATTGTCATGACCTGGAGAAGTTAATATGCACATGCCTTTAATGAGATATGCTAAATGCATACATGGCACTGTTACTAATAGCCTTTCCTGTGCTCTTTTCTTGAAGTTGAACGAAGAAGAAGATTTAACATAAATGACCGCATTAAAGAACTAGGTACTTTGATTCCCAAGTCAAATGATCCGTGAGTACAATCGCGTGTTAATCTGCATCATATATTTTTCATACCTGAATGTTTTTTCATACGTTGTAAAAAATGCAGTTGTAAAAACTAAAGTAAATAAGTCTCCCCTCTCCCTTTGGTTCTATTCCTAAATTCTTCTTACACCTTTCTTTTGGTTAGTCTCATCAAGCTAAAATTTCAAGACAAAAGCATTGAATTGTGCAAAAGGATTGTTGGACACTAGATGTTTTGGTTGTGAGGAGGTGGCTTTCTGAAACCTAAGAATTCTTTGCAAACAAATACTGAGCTTTAAAAAAATTTCCTTTAATGGTTCATGCAGAACAGAACTTTCAATAGTTGTTAAAGCTAGATTTGTTGACTGTTTGCTCTTTGACTTGTACAGTATCTCTAAATAGGCACTGATGAACAGACATTAGAGACTTAAAGTTTAATGATACTCAACAGACAAAAAGGGTCAATTATTTTTATGAAAACTTGCCTACTCTTTGTATGTTTTACCATTGTAGGGGAAAAAAAGTAGTGTTTTAATCCTCTTATTAAGTACAGGTCAGCTAATTTAGATTTCAGCTTTTGGTCTCTCTTTACCCACCCTGTGCCCTTCAGAGATAACAGCTGTAAAGATGATTTTCTCAAGTCTTTCCTACCAGCCTATAGTTACCTGCAACGTCAGCAGATAGGACAACAAACACACAGTTTTTATCCATTAGAAATTGGCCCATTTGAAGCAAGGGGCTAGAAAATGTATACATTTTAATGGCCCCCACAGGCATTCTGTGAAATTAGCCTTTGAATATGACCTTTTAGCTACCTAATAAAATGTAAAGATGAAATCAAGTATTATTCATGCAAGGCTTATTAAATTTGCTGTTCACGTTACTGTTAGAGAATTTGTAACAAAATAAAATAAAACCATTACCTATTGTGAGGTGGTTTTGATGAATGTACAAGAACAATTCCATCTTCAATGTTTTGCTTTCCCAGGTTTCAAGGAAAGGCATTTTCAAACCCGAAACATTTCAGATTCTCAGTTCTGCAGCACAAATTTATCCTACTAAAGGGCTGTGACCTTCATTTCCTATAGTCAGTCTTGCATGATAGTTGAAATTGAATTCCCATTTTCCTCTTCTTTATCAGCTTTCACTTTTTAGCATATTCTTTTAAACTGTAGCATGTGAATCTCTTTAGCAACATATTATGAAATTATGGGGCTGCAGTGAAAGCCTCTATTTGCATATCTTCTTTCCCCGTTGTATTAGAATACTTGCGGGTTTATAATCTGAACTGATAATGATCTTTAATTGTAGGCATTGTTTTAAGACAAAACAGACTATAATCTATATGGTGGTTTTCCCACACCAGGTTTCTAGAATGTGCCTTGGGGCTGCTATAGAGACACAGTCTTACAGACTGGGGTCTCAGCCCGGTACCTTTTCTCCCACCAGAGCAAGTCTGCATTTGTCGATTTTATATAATGGAGATCTATATTCACTATTCTGTGAAAAAAAGAGTCCCTCTTATTACCAAACAAAAAAAAGTTTGAAAACCCTTTCTTAAACTCAGAAGCATAATTGATTGATTGGATCTCACAAGGAAGCAAAACCCAAGATAATTGGTTGAAACAATCACTTCTTTTAAACTGAGTGACCCCTCAAATATCCCAGTTCTGATTTCTCTTCTTGCTGGCCTACGTGAAGCATCATTTATTTTAACTACATTTCTCTCTGGCTGCTAAAGTTACTTCTCTTACTTTGATCTTAGCTCTGAATATTAAGTCTCTGCGCTCACTGTGGGTATCTCAGGACATTCCCCTGGGTTGCCATCTTTGGTGTTCAGACCCCAGGGATCAACTCCAGGGAATTCTCTGGGGGCTGGAACTGTCCCTCTTATGGGAGAACTTCTGTGTTGTTCTTAATGTAACCCAGATGAGGATCAATTACTTGGTGACTTGTTTAATGACCCTCCATTCACCGGTTCCACCTGATACTTGTAGATGAGGAAATGGACAAAGAGAGGCTAGATAGCCTGCCCATGATAATCCTTGATTAAAAAAAAAAAAAAGAAGGATGCTGGGTTTATGCCATAAACAATTTATTAGTGAGATCTCACAGATCTGTTTTACCATCGTTTATTCTCACTGAGTTAACTTTTATAGTTTTAGAAACCTATAACTCTTTAACATAGTGTTTAAGGAAACTGACTTTGTAATCAACAGACCTAACTTTAAGTCCTGACTCTGCCGTATAGTACTGTGTGGCCTAGGACAAGTTGAATTGTCTCTGTTTCAACATGTGCACAAAGTCTCTCTCTTACAAGGTGCTTGTCTGGGTTAAGTAAGACAATGTGTACAAACTGGGTGGGCAACACTAGGCACGTGGCAAACACTCGTGAATGGCAGCTATAATTAATGTATGATTATTTTATTTTTAAAATTGAATGCTTTTTAAAATGATACAATGGACTTTGGGGACTTGCGGGGAAGGGAGGGAGGATAAAAGACTACACGTTGGGTACAGTGTACACGGCTTGGGTGGTGGCTGTACCAAAATCGCAGAAATCACCACTAAAGAACTTATCCATGTAACCAAGCACCACCTGTTCCCCCAAAACTACTGAAATAAAAAAAAAATTTAAAAAGTTCAAAAAGAAATGGAGTGCTTTGAATATTGAATTTTCATTGAGCCTCAAATCCTAAAAATGTCTGTTTTCCTCCATTTTCATCGCAGAGACATGCGCTGGAACAAGGGAACCATCTTAAAAGCATCCGTGGACTATATCCGAAAGTTGCAACGAGAACAGCAACGCGCAAAAGAACTTGAAAACCGACAGAAGAAACTGGAGCACGCCAACCGGCATTTGTTGCTCAGAATACAGGTACGCAGCCTGAGTTGTGTAAAGTTTACTGCTTTTTACCGACTTCAGGACAGTAGAAAGACGGATATAATGAGCCATAGGGGAGTTGACTTATGTGATCCTAACACAGTCAATCCTTATTATTTGTGGATTCTGTGTGTGTGAATTTGCCTACTTGTAACCCCAAAGTCAGTATCTGTGGCACTTCCACAGTCATTCTTGGACATGTGCAGAGTGGCAAGTTTGAGCTGCGTGCCCACAGTCATTCCTGGACAAGTGCAGAGTGGCAAGTTTGAGCTGCCCATGGCACGCATTTCCAGGTGAGGTTGAATGACCCTGCCCGAGGTTGACTGTCTGCTTTCTTGTTTCAGCTCTCATCCTCTAAACAAGTGCTCCTTTCGTGGTCTGTTCAGTACTTTCTACATTTTTGTGGTTTCTGTTGGTGATTTCACTGTTTAAAATGACCCCCAAGCATAATGCTAAAGCACTGTCTAGAGTTCCTGAGGGCAAGAAGGCCGTGATGTGCTTACAGAGAAAATACAGGTGTTGGATAAGCTTCGTTCAGGCATGAGTTACAGTGCTATTGGCTGTGAGTTTAATATTCATGAGTCAACAACATATATTACATAAGGTGACCTTCAACAGAAACATACATAAAACCAGATTAAGTGTTGCGACTAGGGTCTCACAGGAACCTAACTTGTAATTCCCCTGGGAACAGTGCTTCAGTGTTCACCAATTCAGTGTTCACAGTGACTTTGTAGAACATAAAAAAAATAAGTACTGACTATACACGTTAAACAGGAAGATGCCTTAGTATTTGCAGGGTCCGGGAAGCAGTTGATGGTCAAAGTCTGTGTTTACAGGGAACTTGGGAGCACCCAGAGGATCTTATATTAAGGACATAATTCCTGGAGATAGTTATAAATAGTGGAATTATAACATATATATCTTTAACTTAAACTATACACCCTTAGAAGAAGACATACTAATTTTATTAATATGTGCAATTTGTGCGTCATCCTATTCAGTAGGTATATGCACCAGTGTAAGCCGGAGATGGGGAATTCCTCTTTGGTATCAACTCCTGGAACTTCTCTCAGGGGCTTGGCCTCTCTTGTTGAGTGAAAGGGCACTACTTCCTCTGAAATGATCCTCAAAAACGGACTCCCTGTTATGGACCAAAAGGGGTTTGTGAGGGTAATTTTAATTTGCTGACTTTGAACACAACCTATCTGTAAGAGTCAGTGACACCATATCTTCTTCTTGAGTAGGCTGACCCACCTTTTACTAGATTTTGCCATAAAGCAAGGGTTGTCTTTCAACTTTTCCAGTGCAACTATTCATGGAGTTATTTTACGAAACAGCAATGAGAAGTATGACACCCTAGCGACCATTGTGTTTCACCTAGTAGTGCTCCTCCCGGACGTTGAACTTTTCAAACAGAGCAATTCACTTATAATAATGGTCTCCAGTCTTCTGAATGCTTATATTTTGAAATGCCACATCTCTCATTCACTGCAGTGATTCCTCAGCTGTGGGGCGGGGAGGTGGGAAGCCACTTCCCTGTTGGGGTGCATTTTAGACTCTGGGTAGTGAAGTAGAGGTTGTGTGTAATTTGAAAGCCCTCCTTTCCCCTCCCCTCCTCTACTTTGGCTTTTGTTGTTGGTTTTATGTTCTGTCTCTTCAATAAGTAGCTATAGGTATTTAATCTCTCGAACATAGTCTACCTATTTATAAAAGCAGCTTGTGGGCCGGGCGCGTGGCTCACGCCTGTAATCCCAGCACTTTGGGGGGCCAAGGCGGGTGGATCACAAGATCAGGAGTTCAAGACCAGCCTGGCCAAGATGTTGAAGCCCCATCTCTACTAAAAATAGAAAAATTAGCTGGGCATGGTGGCGGGTGCCTGTAATCCCAGCTACTCGTGAGGCTGAGGCAGAGAATCACTTGAACCTGGGAGGCGGAGGTTGCAGTGAGCCAAGATCGCGCCACTGCATTCCAGCCTAGGCGACAGAGTGAGACTCCATCTCAAAAAAAAACAAAAAATAAAAATAAAAATAAAACCAGCTTGTGGCCGGGTGCGGTGGTTCACGCCTCTAATCCCAGCACTTTGAGAGGCCAAGGTGGGTGGATCACGAGGTCAGGAGTTCGAGACCAGTCTGGCCAACATGGTGAAACCCTGTCTTTACCAAAAATACAAAAAAAAAAAAAGAAAAGAAAAATTAGCTGGGCATGGTGGTGGATGCCTATAATCCCAGCTACTCAGGAGGCTGAGGCAGGAGAACCCGGGAGGCAGAGGTTGCCGTGAGCTGAGATTGTGCTATTGCACTCCAGCCTAGGCTATAGAGCAAGACTCTGTCTCAAAAAACAAACAAAAAAAAGCAGCTTGTACTAATGTGTCGTTTCCTTCTACAAGTATTAAAATGTAATAACTATTTTGAAAGAGAAGCTAGGTTTTATTTTAGGGTTCCAAACATGTATATTCATATGAAATACGAATATTGTGAAATATGTGCATTGGAAATTCCATAGTGACGATATCTTGGTTTTCTTCCAATGACGGTGTGAGGCAGCCTTTAGAACTTTTGCATATCACAGAAAACATTATTAATTAGGAAAGCTCTGCGATGCAATTAAGCCAGAGTTCTCTAGATGAGATTTATCACCTTATTTAGAAATCTGAGTAATGCTTTAATTGCTGATAAATATTTTTAATTAGACAACAAAGGATTAGAGTGAGATGTTTGCCTCTCGTAATCCAACTTTATTATTCTTTTTCTGAAAAGACAATCTGCATGTGTGGAGGTACTGTTCTTATTAGCATGTTGGTGTAGATTTGCAAGAGTCCATGTTTTCAGTATGGGCCTAAGGGCTTTCTTTCATTTTCACTCTAAGTGATGCACGCAAAAGTTTTCACAGAAGAAAGAGCATGAATCCTTCATGTCAGTGGAACTGCTATTTTATTAAATAGCCCAGGGCTTTCAAATGATGCCTGAAGAAACTTGTGTTTCTGGAGATTATGTAAAGGAACTTGAAGGTACTTGTGTGACATCTCAAGCTCCTGGCTTTTACTCATATTGTATCCAAAGAAGGATTTTGCAGACCCAAAAACCTTGAATTTAGACTGAAACGTGGCTTTGCAGGCACATATGTTTCTCAGCTTGTGGGCAGAGGTTGAGAGGTCATGTCATGTGGAGAGTCCTTCCCCTCTCTGATAAGGAAAGGTGACTTGCTTCAAATTTATATTCTCTTGCTATATATTATTGTTTCACAATCGTGGAAGGGATAGCATTGGAATGGAGAAGCAGAATGCTTATCAGGAATCAATTAAAGTCTGTATGGTTCATTTTAGGACTGCCCAGGGATATACTCAGAAAGGAAAAAGGGAAAGAGTTTGCTTGGAAGGCATTTTGCAATGAGATACAGGGGGAATCAATGGTATTTAGGAAGTGTATTACCCAGCTAGTGCTGCTGTAGTGAAATGCCACTGACTGGGTGGTAAACAAGAGTTATTTTCTCACAATTCTGGAGGCTAGTTGTTGTCCAAGATCAAGTTGTCAGCAGGGTTGGTCCCTTCTGAGGCCTCTCTCCTTGGCTTGTAGATGCCTGTCTTCTCCCTGTGTGTTCACATGGTCTTTTTTCCTGTGTGTGTCTGTCCCAATCTCCTCTTCTTACAATGACACCAGTCCTATTGGGTTTAGGCCCACTAGTAAAATCTCATTTTAAATTAATTGCCTCTTTAAAGGCCCTATCTCCAAATACAGTCACATTCCAAGGTACTAAGGTTAGGACTTCAACATTCAAATGTTTTCCAGGACACAATTTAGCCAATAATAGGAATGTATGTGAGGAAGGAAAGGAAAAAAATTGTTCATCTTATAGATGAGAACGTACTTGTTGAGTTAAAAAAATACTTCCCCTTTGCCATGGTGAGATGGGCTAAATGATGCTTCTAAAACTTTAGTTACTGGCATAGAACTTTCACAGCTTTTGCTATCACTACCCAAATTTTTTACTTCATGGCACTCTTAGTGTTTTAGCAATCTTTTTACTATCCCCCTAGACCAAAAGAAATACCTACTCTTTTTGTTAGGTCTGAACAACTTATTAAGTATTTAGGTTCTAACAACTTGGTAGCCATTTGAAAAAATAAAACATATAAATTGAAAGGAAATAGCATTTTTATTTTGTTATTAAATAATCATATTACTTACTAACTGGATGTGTGTGTCTGCTGGGCACTGCACAACTTCTAAAGTCTTGGAATCAGATTGAACACCATCACCCCATCGCCCTTGTTTCCCAGGCCACAATGATGTTCATGTGACACTTGTTTTCCTTCAATCACAGCAACTGCCAAAAGCCCAACTTTGCAATGATATCATGTGGTTGAAAAGTCTGATGCTAGAAGAGAACTATCTTGAGTTTAGTAGTTCTCAGGTAGAATTGCCATTGCCCTTGAAATGTTAGGCTATCTCCAGTGCTCTGTGAGTTCATTGCAGCACCCATGGGGACCTCAGTGCAAAGCTGAAGGACCATGAAAGCTGAAGGACCATGAAACTATGTAACTCTTTACTGAATATGTTTCTTTTTTCTTTTTTTTTTTTTTTTTTTTGAGATGGCCTTTCACTCTTCTTGCCCAGGCTGGAGTGCAATGGCGCAATCTCGGCTCACTGCAACCTCCACCTCCCAGGTTCAAATGATTCTCCTGCCTCAGCCTCCCAAGTAGCTGGGATTACAGGCATGCGCCACCACACCTGGCTAATTTTTGTATTTTTAGTAGAGACGGGGTTTCAACCATGTTGACCAGGCTGATCTCGAACTCCTGACCTCAGGTGATCTGCCCCCCCCTTGGCCTCCCAAATAATATTTTTCTTTTATCAGCTCGCATTTAAAACTTTATTTTTGTATTTTTTAACTTATCCTCAGTGTGAACATTAATATCTGTGAGAGACCATCTCTCTCTATTTTTCATACATAATCAAATCTATAAAACACCTAAAAATTTATTTCACATACTACCAGTGGTACTTCTCCTATACTTTAGAACATACAGAGCTCATTAATTTAAAAGAACAAAAAACTTTTATTTTGAGGATTTATTGTTTTCCAAGTATCTGATTTTTAAAAATAGACTTTATTTTTCAGGACAGTTTTTGGTTCACAGTAAAATTGAAATGAAGCTGCAGATATTTCCCATACACCTCATTCCCCCAAGCGTGCACAGCCTTCCCCATTATCAACATTCCCTACCAGAGTGGCACATTTATTAGAATCAATGAACCCGCAGTGACATTTCATTATCCTCCAAAGTCTATACTTTACATTCCCTCTGGTATTGTACATTTTGTGGGTTTGGCCAAATGTCTAATGACGTGCATCTACCATTATAGTATCATATAGAGTGGTTTCACGGGCTTAAAAGTCCTCTGTGCTCTGCCTATTTCAGTGTTTTATCTTTACTCTTATTATAGGAACTTGAAATGCAGGCTCGAGCTCATGGACTTTCCCTTATTCCATCCACGGGTCTCTGCTCTCCAGATTTGGTGAGTCGGATCATCAAGCAAGAACCCGTTCTTGAGAACTCCAAGAACCTCCTTCAGCATCATGCAGAGCTAACTTGTACAACAACTCTCGATCTCACGGATGGCACCATCACCTTCAACAACAACCTCGGAACTGGGACTGAGGCCAACCAAGCCTATAGTGTCCCCACAAAAATGGGATCCAAACTGGAAGACATCCTGATGGACGACACCCTTTCTCCCGTCGGTGTCACTGATCCACTCCTTTCCTCAGTGTCCCCCGGAGCTTCCAAAACAAGCAGCCGGAGGAGCAGTATGAGCATGGAAGAGACGGAGCACACTTGTTAGCGAATCCTCCCTGCACTGCATTCGCACAAACTGCTTCCTTTCTTGATTCTTAGATTTAATAACTTACCTGAAGGGGTTTTCTTGATAATTTTCCTTTAATATGAAATTTTTTTTCATGCTTTATCAATAGCCCAGGATATATTTTATTTTTAGAATTTTGTGAAACAGACTTGTATATTCTATTTTACAACTACAAATGCCTCCAAAGTATTGTACAAATAAGTGTGCAGTATCTGTGAACTGAATTCACCACAGACTTTAGCTTTCTGAGCAAGAGGATTTTGCGTCAGAGAAATGTCTGTCCATTTTTATTCAGGGGAAACTTGATTTGAGATTTTTATGCCTGTGACTTCCTTGGAAATCAAATGTAAAGTTTAATTGAAAGAATGTAAAGCAACCAAAAAGAAAAAAAAAAAAGAAAGAGGAAAAGAAATCCATACTAACCCTTTTCCATTTTATAAATGTATTGATTCATTGGTACTGCCTTAAAGATACAGTACCCCTCTAGCTTTGTTTAGTCTTTATACTGCAAACTATTTAAAGAAATACGTATTCTGTAAAAGAAAAAAAAATGCAGCCTTTTCATGAGGATCCTCTGGTTAGAAAACATAACTGATACCAACCGAAACTGAAGGGAGTTAGACCAAGGCTCTGAAATATAAAGTCTAATCTTGCTCTCTTTTATTCTGTGCTGTTACAGTTTTCTTCATCAATGAGTGTGATTCAGTTTTTCATAAGATATTTTATTTTGAAATGGAAATTAATGTCCTCTCAAAGTAAAATATTGAGGAGCACTGAAAGTATGTTTTACTTTTTTTTATTTTATTTTTGCTTTTGATAAGAAAACCGAACTGGGCATATTTCTAATTGGCTTTACTATTTTTATTTTTAAATTATGTTTTACTGTTCATTTGATTTGTACAGGTTCTTTATTATCATTGTTCTTTTCAATATGTTTGTATTAATTTGTAAGAATATGCATCTTAAAATGGCAAGTTTTCCATATTTTTACAACTCACTGGTGGTTTTCCGCATTCTTTGTACACCCATGAAAGAAAACTTTTACGCAAGGTCTTGCGTTTAAAAGACAGCTTTGCGAATATTTTGTAAATTACAGTCTCACTCAGAACTGTTTTTGGACACATTTAAGGTGTAGTATTAATAGGTTAAAACCAGGCTTTCTAGAAAGAATAAACTTACATATTTATTTTTAGGACATGAAAATAGCAATATTCTTGGAGATTGATAACCATAGCATTAATACGCCCATTATGGTCATTTAAATTGGGGTTTATTTCAGCAAACTTGTTGAATTTATTTTTAAGAAAGAAATACTGTATTGGGAAGTTACTGTTACTTGGTAACAATGTTTTAACAAGAAGCAATGTTGTAAAGTTAGTTTCAGTGCATTATCTACTTGTGTAGTCCTATGCAATAACAGTAGTGTTACATGTATCAAGCCTAGATGTTTTATACAGATGCCATATAGTGTTATGAGCCAGGCTGTTGAATGGAATTTCTCAGTAGCAGCCTACAACTGAATAGCAAGTGGCATAAAGCATATCCATTCAGAATGAAGTGCCTTAAATATAGCAGTAGTCTTTTTTGGACTAGCACTGACTGAACTGTAATGTAGGGGAAAGTTTCATGATGGTATCTATAGTCAAGACGAACATGTAGCATGGTGCCTATGTAGACAATATAAGAGCTTCCAATTTTCCTTCAGATATTTTTAATATTAAATATATTTTAGTGACAGAGTGCCAACTTCTTTCATCAGGAAACCTTATTCAGGAGGGTTTTTAAAAAGTGTTTAAATGTCAAATGTGAATTGGTGATGGGTGATGGAGGGTTCAGAGAGGAGTGATCGTCAGATGTGTGAATGGACGGTTTAGGTGAAAATAATCAACTGCATAGTTCCCATGCACGCTGGGCAATGAGAATCCTTGGAAACATTGGTGATGCTATCAGTTTTATAGCTTTATTTCTTAAGGGGGTAGGGAAAATTAGTTCCCATTCTTTCAACCCCCTTAACTGTATAGCTCTTTTCCTAGAATAGTGATGCAAATCTGCATGAACAGCTAATTGTACCATAGTGTTCATTGATACAATCATAGCATTGTCTGTTTTTCTCTTCATATTTATATGGGGGGGAGGGCGCTGGATGCAAAAGTTGAAGATCATGATGCTATGATGTTAGTTTTCCTTAGCTGATTTTGAGGGTTTTTAAAAATAAAGCAAGGTTGACTAACCTACAGCCACGGGAACAGGACCATGGTTAAGCAACCATATAGAAAGCTTTGTTGAAAGAAAGTATGGCATCTTGTACCACTGCCCTGACTGTCACAACTCCTAACCTTGCCATTGCCTGCCTCCCCCTCCCCTTCTCCTTAAGAGACAATTTCTGCAGGTGGCAGGTGAGCAAGCCCAGGAGAATGCTGCAATCTTGGGGGTGGTTTTATTTATTTCTTTTTTGCCAAATAGAGTGTGGATTCATTTTAGGGGCTAGTTAAGCCAAGAGGCAGTGGTTTGGGCTTGTTGTTTGTAACAAGAAAATGATCCACACCACTCCCCCGATTCCCGGGTGCAGAATTGTAACTTGGGGTTGGGCCTCTACATGGAGTGACCAAAATGCCAAAATTGTCCATCTGCCTCTGAGTAGGGCAATGGAAATACCAAACCTTCTGACTTTGCCAAAAAGCATACAAGCAACCTGGTCATACATAGGATGACAAAATTCTTTCTGGTTGTTTTTAGACAATAAAGCAATAAGAACAAATACAATACATAGGTAGTTAAAAGCACAAAGGAATGAACTTATTAATATTTTTGAAAAATGCACTGGGAAAAAGATGATGTCAATAACAGTATAAAACAGCCCTATTTCTTGATAAAAAATGACAAATGACTGTCTCTTGCAGATGCTTGGTACTGTAATGTTAATAATAGTCACCTGCTGTTGGATGCAGCAATAATTTCTGTATGGTCCATAGCACTGTATATTATGGATCGATATTAATGTATCCAATGAAATAATCGACTTGTTCTTGATAGCCTCATTAAAGCATTTGGTTTTTCACATAGTGGTGGCCTATTGTGTTAATGCCAATTTTGAATGTTATCTGCCTTATCAAAAAATGGTAGTGCACATTTTCTTCTGATTTAATGAATAACAAATTGCATGAAAATTTAGAAAATGCCAGTAAGTACTTTTTTTGTTTAAAATGCCACTCTAAGATGTTACTTTTTGGTTTTAAACATTTTTGATTACTTTTTGACTTACACTCAGATGAGCTATAATTATGCAGCTTTTTTATCCCCCTCTGAATTTGGGGAGATTTTAAACTCCCAAATGCCAAGACTTCATTTTAGATATAGGAGTTTTATTTAAAATGTTTCATTGAGAGGTGGCTTTAAAAAAGAGAAATTGTCAGAGAAACCCTTGCATATTTACAGAAAAGATATTGGGTTTTTAAAATACAAATTTACAATAATGAAAGCTTAATATACCCAGGCTGCCAGCTCCTGGTTGCCTTTTTTTTTTAATACACTACTTAAGAATCATTTGATAAATGTTGGATTTGAATTGGGAAGTGTCAGACAAAACATGTCTTTATTCCCTAGCTAGACCTTAAACTTCTGCCCTTTTAAAAAATATATTCTGGTTTAACCTCTGGAGAAAATGAGCAAGAAACTTCCTGTAATGCTTCTGATCTGACTGTCAGCTTTTTCCTACGTTTAATTTTCTTCTTAAATTGTAATATACAATAATCAAAGCCTTTCTTTTTTAGACCTATTTGAATTATTTATATTTTCCCTAGAAGTATAACTGTAGGATCCCTTAAAAACATGTAAAAGTAGGAAGATTTCCTTTTGGAACAAGAGAGAATATTCTGGGCAAAATCAAAAGCAAGTAAGTTGAAAATTGGGGCTTTTCATCTCCGGGGGATCTGCAGCAATACCTTCACCCACATTTCTGTCCTGATATTTACCAGTAAATAGTCATTTCACAGCCCATAAGGATCCTTCATCTTTTGCTTCCCCCACTTACACACACACACACACACACACAATTAACGTGTTATAGTGGTGTTACCTGAAGATTAGACATTTGCCTACAGTGTGTATGACTTCAGTTGATATCCACAGAGTTACATTTCTTAAAATTTTATTAAGCCAATTCACTTTCAAATAAATTATATCCGTTCAATCACCACACATGACCTCTCAGTTAATCTTCCTGGGTTTGAATCTTATCTCTGCCCATGTCTAGCTCTATGATTTTGCGCACGTTATTTGGCCTCCTTGTGCCTCAAAAGTAGCTACCACATAGTGGTCTTGTGAAGACCATTCGAGTTAATAATACTAGAATTTGTGCTTGACAGCACATAGTAAATGCTTAGTAAATGATAGCTTTTCTTATAATAATCACCTTCATTACTAAAATGGAAAATACTTTCTGGACCAACTAAAATCATCATATGTATTAGCAGTGACATGCACACCACATTTGGCAAAGCACTGAATTACAACATAGATTGAAGACATGTGTAAACTGGCCAGGGGACAGAAGCCACAGGCTATTTAGGAGAAAGGAACCTTGCTGTTTGTAAGACCTAGGGTAGGAATATTTTAGAGAATTAGTAATAAACTCAATGTATCACATTAAAGTATCTTCAGCACAAATGACCTAAAATTTAAATTGTTTTAAACCTGTACATTCTGCATGTATGCTTCTGCCATGAGAATAATTATATTATTTTCATAAAATATGCCTTAGTGAAGCTGAAATCTTTATTATATTCTTTAGAAAATTAAACTGTTTAATCCTTTGCAGTATACACTGATATTATACAGCTAAGAGTGGTGTCTTGACTATATCCTGTCTTCAGTTTCCTATCAATATTGAAATGTTTCTCAGGATTTTATTTTCAATTGTACTTACATTTGATGACTTCTTTGGAAAACCATCTGAGAAGTTAATCTTCATAATCCAGCCAACATAAATGAACTGTTAGAATTACCCTGTTTTTATTTTTTTGTGTATGCCAAGACTTAATGCATAGCCAAGTAGCATGAGGAAATCTCCTTTAAGAGGAGCGTTGTAGAGTTAGATTTTCATTATATTTAGAGAGAGGTGGTGATGATCTCTTAATTCTTTGCTGCCACATCTGAGGCTCAATAGCAGTGGCTTTATGTCTGCACCCATAATAACATGAATCCATAATACACGTCTGAACAGAGTGTAAGTGGAGAAGCTTTTATTATCCGGGTTTTCCCAAGAGGCATATATCCTCCTCCCCTCAAAAAAGTGTAGAGTAAATCTGCCATATTAAAATTGTCAAGGTCCTGTATATACATAAAATGTAGACAAGGTTAATTGTATTTGTGTTCAGTATTTGTAGGTCTTTTGAGCCTATTACCTATACCAGATACACTGGAAAGTAATATGCGTATACACAAAACCAAATAAATTTCAGCAACACATCTAAATGGTAAAGACAGTTTGCTTTTGAAAAATTTGCATTTTAAATTTCTAATTATGGAGTCAGTTGAAGATATATCCAAATGGGTGTAATTGTCACTCAAAATTCCTTACATATTATTCAGACAGCAAAATCTATGTAAATAGAAACCACGAAACTAGTGTTTCCCAAACTTCACTTTATGGAACTAGTTCCACAAGCTGTTGCACAAGTTGCTTTGAGGAATGGGAGTTTGGAGGTGGGCTGGGGTCGGGAAATGCTATACTGTAGTTAATTTTGAGGAAGTTAGCTTTGGGAAATGCTGAGCTAAACAAATGTGAACCGGTATTTCTACTGCAAGACTTCTCACATTCTAAATTATGCTAATGGGATTGAGAGTTCGTAACATTTCCCAGTCTTATTTGGCCACAGGATTGTGTGTGTGTGTGTGCGCGCGCGTGTGTAAGACACCTGCTAATTGTTCCAAAGAACACAGTTTGGGAAATTCTGGAGATTTTACAGAAATTTTTTAAACTCAATAAATATATTTTTTTGTTTTCCTAAGGCAAGTATGCTTACGTTTGTTTATGATTCCATAGGTAAAAGTCATTGTCATTAAAAAAGTATTACTCTGAAGAAACAAATTAGCTTAGGTTTTCATCTCCATTGAAAATATAAAATTCTGATTAAGGAAAATATTGGCATTAAGAAACAGTTATTCCTGAATTTAAAAAGTAACATGTTTTCATTTTCAAAGAAAATATTCACTCTGGTTACACACATGTTCAATGTACCTTTTCTATGAGTGGTACTATAAAAAGTTCTTTACGTTGAATGTCTCCCACATCTTTAAATATGGACAACCTAATGTTTAGGAAATATTTGTTTTATAACTTTAGGTTCAGCTCACTGGTTTTTGCTGGAAGGACATTAGGAAGAATTGCATGGTATTCAGAATTGATGTAGTCTTGTCAATGACTCTTTTTCAATGAAGGTAAGTTCTGACAGATGGATCAGGTTGTATCTCCAAAGTTCGGTTGTTAATTGGTTATAGGCCAACCCACAAGAGCTATATTAATTCTTACATGCCTGTAGTATATTATAGGACTTACTAAGATTGTTTTAGAATTTAAACACTGTATTATGAAGCCCAAGGGAAAATACATTAACACACCTTTTCCACTCCTTACAGATGAGATCACAGATTTCTTTCATTCAATGTCTTTTAAAAATACTTTTCAGCCCTCACTCTTCGCCTAGGAATAAACGGTGAGCAGAGGAATTTCACTCCAGTGGAATGAACGAATTTATTGGCTCATATTACCATAAAGTCCAAATGGCAAATATAACTTCACATATGCCTGGGTTCAAGGGCTCAAACAAGCATTCAATCTGCTTGTCTCTAATTTTCTTGGTGCCAACCTCCTCTTGGAGGCAGGTCTTCTCCATGAGGTCCCCTCTGGCAGTTTCAAAGTCCAGTAGAAAGCCAGCACCTCTTTCCCAGTTGCTATGGTGAAGTCCCTGTAGTAGTTCTGATCAGCCCTACTTGGTTATGATCACCATAACCCAAAAATGGAACACACCAGTGGGCCAGGTCTGGGTCACGTGTCCACTCTGCTAGATTCATTCAGCAGCACCTAAACCTTGTAGACCAAGAGACAAGGAGGTGGGACTCACCCAGACTCCAAAGGATACTGTTCCCAAAGTGGGAAGAGGAATCTCTGTAAGCAAAACAACAGATACTCATTGCTTAGACTTCAAGAGGACTGGACAAACTCTACCCTTGCCAATCTTTTGCCTTTTCAGATGCACAGATTTGGGACTTTTTTCTTCCTTCACCCTTAACCCCAGGGTGATAGAAAGGGAGGGAAGGAAGATACTAAATCCCTACAGCTGCATCTCCCTCTTCCTCATTATTCATGGCTCATTTCTCATAACCAGCTCTCCGGCTCTCACCCCCTACTCAATCCTCTGCCAGACAGAGATCCTAAGACCCAAGTTTTGCAATAAAATACAGTCATGTGCCACATAATGATGTTTTGGTCAATGATGGATTGCATATGTGATGGTGGTCCCATAAGATTACAATGGAGCTGAAAACTTTCTATCACCTAGTGACATTGCAGCTGTCATGCCATGAGCTCAATGCATTACTCACATGTTTGTGGTGATGTTGGTATAAACAAGCCTACTGCACTGTCAGTCATAGAGAATTATAGCACATACAATTATGAACAGTAACATAATACTTGATAATAAATGACTATATTATGGATTTATGTATTTTCTATTTATCATTATTGTAGAGAGTACTCCTACTTGTTAAAATGGCTGGTCCTTCAGGAAGTATTCCAGAAGAAGGCATTGTCATCAGAGGAGATGACAGCTCCATGCATGTTCCTGCCCATGAAAACCTTCCAGAGGAACAAGATGTGGAGGTGGAAGACAGTGATATTGATGATCCTGACCTTGTGAAGGCCTAAGCTAATGTCTCTGTTTTTGTCCTTGTTTTTAACAAAAAAGTTAAAAATTGTTTTAAAATGAAAAATAGTAAAAAACTTATAGAATAAGGATATAAAAAAGAAAAATTATTTTATTTACTTTTATTTTTATTCTCTTTGAGACAGAGTCTCACTCTATCCCCCACGCTGGAGTACAGTGGTGCGATCTTGGCTCACTGCAACCTCCGCCTCCCGGGTTCAAGCGATTCTCCTGCCTCAGCCTCCTGAGTAGCTGGGACTACAGGTGTGTGCCACCAAGCCTGGCGAATTTTTGTATTTTTTGGTGGAGACAGGGTTGCGCCTTGCTGGCCCAGCTGGTCTCACACTTCTGACCTCAAGTAATACACCCACCTCGGCCTCCCAAAGTGAAGAGAATTCAGGTGTGAGCCTCTGCACCCAGCCAAGAAAATATTTGTGTACATCTGTACAATGTGTGTTTCACACTGTGTTATTACAAAACAGTCAAAAAGTTAAAAGCATCAAAAAGTTTATAAAGTAAAAAATTATAGTAAGCCAAGGTTAATTTATTACTGAAAAAAGAAATTTTGTGTAAATGTAATGTAACCTAAGTGTACGGTATTTATAAAGTCTACAGTAGTACAGTAATGTCCTGGGCCTTCACATTCATTTACCACTCACTCATTGACCCACCCAGACTACCTTCTAGTCCTGTAAGCCCCATTCACGAGCCCTGTACAGGTATCCTATTTTTAAAATCTTTTATACAGTACTTTTACTGTACTTTTTCTATGTTTAGATACACAAATGCCATTATGTTAAAATTACCTACAATATTCAGTATTCAGAGGGCTCACCAAGCACTCACTCCTCTAAATACAAATGGACTCTTACTTCTGTCATTTCTAAAGCCAACTTTGTTATCATGATGTTTTCAGTTGCCCATTGCAGAAACGAAACTCCATTTGGAAAAAAAAAAAAAAAAAAAAAAAAAAGGCAGGGAGGAGAGAGGGGAGTTTACTGGTTTTCATAACAAAACTCCAGGGGTGAAACTCAGAATGGTGACTTCAGGTGCTCAAATGACCACTTCATGCATGCATTGCTCCCTCTTCTTAGACCTGCTCTCCTCTGTGTTGGCTTCATTTTTAGGCAAACTCTCCCTATGAGGTGGCAAAATGGCTAATGGCCCCAAACACAACCTTGCAGTTTATCAACCAGCCTGGAAAGAGCATTTCTCTCCTCCCAGAGTCTCATTGGCCCAAATTGGCCAGTATGTTTAATCCTGGACCAGTCATTATTTCCAGCGGCATGGAATACACTGACAGGCTATTCCTAATCATCTTTTTACCCATAGGGCTGGGATTGACTTAGCCTTTTTGGAGGGGAAGGAGGCAACCCTAAAAACTGAGAAGCCCTCATCCAAGTTGTCCTTTCTGACTGTGTCCACCTGCTTTTCCAACAATCAGCTCCTTATCTTTCAGGTTTCAGATGAAATTTCACCTTCTCAGAGAAGAGGGCACTAACCACCTTACATAATAGAAAGGAGACTCTATTTGCCTTTCCTTAACCTACCATCTTGTTTATTTCCTTCATAGCCTTGGTTTGCCTTTTCTCCTTCTCCTTCTCCTTCTCCATCTCCATCTCCTGCTCCTTCTCCTTCTCCTTCTCTATCTCCTTATTCTATCAGTTTGAGCTGGTTTCTTGTCCCTTTCATAGAAAGTATTCATATTTGTGATCAGTAGACAAGGGTTGGCAAGTTTTGCCACAATATTGTCAATAAGAATACAGTCTTATTTTAAAAAAATAAAATAAATGAAAGTACTAGGTTAAGAGAATCTGTTTGCTAGGACTGTGGAAGGATTTGTTTATAAGCAGCATGTTATCACATCTTATTTACATGAGTTCTTGGGAGAATAAAACTTCCACATGAATTAACTTATGGATAGCTGAACTTAGCGCTTTAAATGGCCGAAATTTTATTTTCACTATTTTTGATGATAGGCTTTCTCAAGTGTATGATTCTCTACCTCTTGAAACAGACTGTAAAGAATATAATTTTACCTGTGCTTGATGGCTCAGGGTCATCTTTAAGATTATTTATTTTTATTTTTTTTTTAATTTTATTTTTATTATTATTTTTTTTTAATTATACTTTAAGTTTTAGGGTACATGTGCACATTGTGCAGGTTAGTTACATATGTATACATGTGCCATGCTGGTGCGCTGCACCCACTAACTCGTCATCTAGCATTAGGTATATCTCCCAATGCTATCCCTCCCCCCTACCCCCTCCCCACCGCAGTCCCCCGAGTGTGATATTCCCCTTCCTGTGTCCATGTGATCTCATTGTTCAATTCCCACCTATGAGTGAGAATATGCGGTGTTTGGTTTTTTGTTCTTGCGATAGTTTACTGAGAATGATGGTTTCCAATTTCATCCATGTCCCTACAAAGGATATGAACTCATCATTTTTTATGGCTGCATAGTATTCCATGGTGTATATGTGCCACATTTTCTTAATCCAGTCTATCATTGTTGGACATTTAGGTTGGTTCCAAGTCTTTGCTATTGTGAATAATGCCGCAATAAACATACGTGTGCATGTGTCTTTATAGCAGCATGATTTATAGTCATTTGGGTATATACCCAGTAATGGGATGGCTGGGTCAAATGGTATTTCTAGTTCTAGATCCCTGAGGAATCGCCACACTGACTTCCACAATGGTTGAACTAGTTTACAGTCCCACCAACAGTGTAAAAGTGTTCCTATCTCTCGACATCCTCTCCAGCACCTGTTGTTTCCTGACTTTTTAATGATTGCCATTCTAACTGGTGTGAGATGATATCTCATAGTGGTTTTGATTTGCATTTCTCTGATGGCCAGTGATGATGAGCATTTTTTCATGTGTTTTTTGGCTGCAAAAATGTCTTCTTTTGAGAAGTGTCTGTTCATGTCCTTCGCCCACTTTTTGATGGGGTTGTTTGTTTTTTTCTTGTAAATTTGTTTGAGTTCACTGTAGATTCTGGATATTAGCCCTTTGTCAGATGAGTAGGTTGCGAAAATTTTCTCCCATGTTGTAGGTTGCCTATTCACTCTGATGGTAGTTTCTTTTGCTGTGCAGAAGCTCTTTAGTTTAATTAGATCCCATTTGTCAATTTTGGCTTTTGTTGCCATTGCTTTTGGTGTTTTGGACATGAAGTCCTTGCCCACGCCTATGTCCTGAATGGTAATGCCTAGGTTTTCTTCTAGGGTTTTTATGGTTTTAGGTCTAATGTTTAAATCTTTAATCCATCTTGAATTGATTTTTGTATAAGGTGTAAGGAAGGGATCCAGTTTCAGCTTTCTACATATGGCTAGCCAGTTTTCCCAGCACCATTTATTAAATAGGGAATCCTTTCCCCATTGCTTGTTTTTCTCAGGTTTGTCAAAGATCAGATAGTTGTAGGTAAGCGGCATTATTTCTGAGGGCTCTGTTCTGTTCCATTGATCTATATTTCTGTTTTGGTACCAGTACCATGCTGTTTTGGTTACTGTAGCCTTGTAGTATAGTTTGAAGTCAGGTAGTGTGATGCCTCCAGCTTTGTTCTTTTGGCTTAGGATTGACTTGGCGATGCGGGCTCTCTTTTGGTTCCATATGAACTTTAAAGTAGTTTTTTCCAATTCTGTGAAGAAAGTCATTGGTAGCTTGATGGGGATGGCATTGAATCTGTAAATTACCTTGGGCAGTATGGCCATTTTCACGATATTGATTCTTCCTACCCATGAGCATGGAATGTTCTTCCATTTGTTTGTATCCTCTTTTATTTCCTTGAGCAGTGGTTTGTAGTTCTCCTTGAAGAGGTGCTTCACATCCCTTGTAAGTTGGATTCCTAGGTATTTTATTCTCTTTGAAGCAATTGTGAATGGGAGTTCACTCATGATTTGGCTCTCTGTTTGTCTGTTGTTGGTGTATAGGAATGCTTGTGATTTTTGTACATTGATTTTGTATCCTGAGACTTTGCTGAAGTTGCTTATCAGCTTAAGGAGATTTTGGGCTGAGACGATGGGGTTTTCTAGATATACAATCATGTCGTCTGCAAACAGGGACAATTTGACTTCCTCTTTTCCTAATTGAATACCCTTTATTTCCTTCTCCTGCCTGATTGCCCTGGCCAGAACTTCCAACACTATGTTGAATAGGAGTGGTGAGAGAGGGCATCCCTGTCTTGTGCCAGTTTTCAAAGGGAATGCTTCCAGTTTTTGCCCATTCAGTATGATATTGGCTGTGGGTTTTTCATAGATAGCTCTTATTATTTTGAAATACGTCCCGTCAATACCTAATTTATTGAGAGTTTTTAGCATGAAGGGTTGTTGAATTTTGTCAAAGGCTTTTTCTGCATCTATTGAGATAATCATGTGGTTTTTGTCTTTGGCTCTGTTTATATGCTGGATTACATTTATTGATTTGCGTATATTGAACCAGCCTTGCATCCCAGGGATGAAGCCCACTTGATCATGGTGGATAAGCTTTTTGATGTGCTGCTGGATTCGGTTTGCCAGTATTTTATTGAGGATTTTTGCATCAATGTTCATCAAGGATATTGGTCTAAAATTCTCTTTTTTGGTTGTGTCTCTGCCCGGCTTTGGTATCAGAATGATGCTGGCCTCATAAAATGAGTTAGGGAGGATTCCCTCTTTTTCTATTGATTGGAATAGTTTCAGAAGGAATGGTACCAGTTCCTCCTTGTACCTCTGGTAGAATTCGGCTGTGAATCCATCTGGTCCTGGACTCTTTTTGGTTGGTAAACTATTGATTATTGCCACAATTTCAGCTCCTGTTATTGGTCTATTCAGAGATTCAACTTCTTCCTGGTTTAGTCTTGGGAGAGTGTATGTGTCGAGGAATGTATCCATTTCTTCTAGATTTTCTAGTTTATTTGCGTAGAGTTGTTTGTAGTATTCTCTGATGGTAGTTTGTATTTCTGTGGGATCGGTGGTGATATCCCCTTTATCATTTTTTATTGTGTCTATTTGATTCTTCTCTCTTTTTTTCTTTATTAGTCTTGCTAGCGGTCTATCAATTTTGTTGATCCTTTCAAAAAACCAGCTCCTGGATTCATTGATTTTTTGAAGGGTTTTTTGTGTCTCTATTTCCTTCAGTTCTGCTCTGATTTTAGTTAGTTCTTGCCTTCTGCTAGCTTTTGAATGTGTTTGCTCTTGCTTTTCTAGTTCTTTTAATTGTGATGTTAGGGTGTCAATTTTGGATCTTTCCTGCTTTCTCTTGTGGGCATTTAGTGCTATAAATTTCCCTCTACACACTGCTTTGAATGCGTCCCAGAAATTCTGGTATGTTGTGTCTTTGTTCTCGTTGGTTTCAAAGAACATCTTTATTTCTGCCTTCATTTCGTTATGTACCCAGTAGTCATTCAGGAGCAGGTTGTTCAGTTTCCATGTAGTTGAGCGGCTTTGAGTGAGATTCTTAATCCTGAGTTCTAGTTTGATTGCACTGTGGTCTGAGAGATAGTTTGTTATAATTTCTGTTCTTTTACATTTGCTGAGGAGAGCTTTACTTCCAACTATGTGGTCAATTTTGGAATAGGTGTGGTGTGGTGCTGAAAAAAATGTATATTCTGTTGATTTGGGGTGGAGAGTTCTGTAGATGTCTATTAGGTCCACTTGGTGCAGAGCTGAGTTCAATTCCTGGGTATCCTTGTTGACTTTCTGTCTCGTTGATCTGTCTAATGTTGACAGTGGGGTGTTAAAGTCTCCCATTATTAATGTGTGTGAGTCTAAGTCTCTTTGTAGGTCACTCAGGACTTGCTTTATGAATCTGGGTGCTCCTGTATTGGGTGCATATATATTTAGGATAGTTAGCTCCTCTTGTTGAATTGATCCCTTTACCATTATGTAATGGCCTTCTTTGTCTCTTTTGATCTTTGTTGGTTTAAAGTCTGTTTTATCAGAGACTAGGATTGCAACCCCTGCCTTTTTTTGTTTTCCATTTGCTTGGTAGATCTTCCTCCATCCTTTTATTTTGAGCCTATGTGTGTCTCTGCACATGAGATGGCTTTCCTGAATACAGCACACTGATGGGTCTTGACTCTTTATCCAACTTGCCAGTCTGTGTCTTTTAATTGGAGAATTTAGTCCATTTACATTTAAAGTTAAATATTGTTATGTGTGAATTTGATCCTGTCATTGTGATGTTAGCTGGTTATTTTGCTCGTTAGTTGATGCAGTTTCTTCCTAGTCTTGATGGTCTTTACATTTTGGCATGATTTTGCAGCGGCTGGTACCGGTTGTTCCTTTCCATGTTTAGCGCTTCCTTCAGGAGCTCTTTTAGGGCAGGCCTGGTGGTGACAAAATCGGTCAGCATTTGCTTGTCTGTAAAGTATTTTATTTCTCCTTCACTTATGAAGCTTAGTTTGGCTGGATATGAAATTCTGGGTTGAAAATTCTTTTCTTTAAGAATGTTGAATATTGGCCCCCACTCTCTTCTGGCTTGTAGGGTTTCTGCCGAGAGATCAGCTGTTAGTCTGATGGGCTTCCCTTTGAGGGTAACCCGACCTTTCTGTCTGGCTGCCCTTAACATTTTTTCCTTCATTTCAACTTTGGTGAATCTGACAATTATGTGTCTTGGAGTTGCTCTTCTCGAGGAGTATCTTTGTGGAGTTCTCTGTATTTCCTGAATCTGAACGTTGGCCTGCCTTGCTAGATTGGGGAAGTTCTCCTGGATAATATCCTGCAGAGTGTTTTCCAACTTGGTTTCATTCTCCGCATCACTTTCAGGTACACCAGTCAGACGTAGATTTGGTCTTTTCACATAGTCCCATATTTCTTGGAGGCTTTGCTCGTTTCTTTTTATTCTTTTTTCTCTAGACTTCCATTCTCGCTTCATTTCATTCATTTCATCTTCCATTGCTGATACCCTTTCTTCCAGTTGATCGCATCGGCTCCTGAGGCTTCTGCATTATTCACGTAGTTCTCGAGCCTTGGTTTTCAGCTCCATCAGCTCCTTTAAGCACTTCTCTGTATTGGTTATTCTAGTTATACATTCTTCTAAATTTTTTTCAAAGTTTTCAACTTCTTTGCCTTTGGTTTGAATGTCCTCCCGTAGCTCAGAGTAATTTGATCGTCTGAAGCCTTCTTCTCTCAGCTCGTCAAAATCATTCTCCATCCAGCTTTGTTCCGTTGCTGGTGAGGAACTGCGTTCCTTTGGAGGAGAAGAGGCGCTCTGCATTTTAGAGTTTCCTGTTTTTCTGTTCTGTTTTTTCCCCATCTTTGTGGTTTTATCTACTTTTGGTCTTTGTTGATGGTGATGTACAGATGGGTTTTCAGTGCGGATGTCCTTTCTGTTTGTTAGTTTTCCTTCTAACAGACAGGACCCTCAGCTGCAGGTCTGTTGGAATACCCTGCCCTGTGAGGTGTCAGTGTGCCCCTGCTGGGGGGTGCCTCCCAGTTAGGCTGCTCGGGGGTCAGGGGTCAGGGACCCACTTGAGGAGGCAGTCTGCCCGTTCTCAGATCTCCAGCTGCGTGCTGGGAGAACCACTGCTCTCTTCAAAGCTGTCAGACAGGGACATTTAAGTCTGCAGAGGTTACTGCTGTCTTTTTGTTTGTCTGTGCCCTGCCCCCAGAGGTGGAGCCTACAGAGGCAGGCAGGCCTCCTTGAGCTGTGGTGGGCTCCACCCAGTTCGAGCTTCCCGGCTGCTTTGTTTACCTAAGCAAGCCTGGGCAATGGCGGGCGCCCCTCCCCCAGCCTCGCTGCCGCCTTGCAGTTTGATCTCAGACTGCTGTGCTAGCAATCAGCGAGACTCCGTGGGCGTAGGACCCTCCGAGCCAGGTGTGGGATATAGTCTCGTGGTGCGCCGTTTTTTAAGCCGGTCTGAAAAGCGCAATATTCGGGTGGGAGTGACCCGATTTTCCAGGTGCGTCCGTCACCCCTTTCTTTGACTCGGAAAGGGAACTCCCTGACCCCTTGCGCTTCCCAGGTGAGGCAATGCCTCGCCCTGCTTCGGCTCGCGCACGGTGCGCGCACCCACTGGCCTGCGCCCACTGTCTGGCACTCCCTAGTGAGATGAACCCGGTACCTCAGATGGAAATGCAGAAATCACCTGTCTTCTGTGTTGCTCACGCTGGGAGCTGTAAACCGGAGCTGTTCCTATTCGGCCATCTTGGCTCCTCCACCCACCTTTAAGATTATTATTACTTTGAGCTCTAACGCAATGGTGTTCTTGGAGGCTTCAGAGATGTAATGAAGGTTTTGGTCCCTATATGAAGAGGCCCTAGAGAGCAGCACTTTCACTCCATCTTCTTTCCCCCCAAACCCCTTCAGATTTACTGCTCCAGCTCTGCTGTGGGCTTGAGAGAATTGCTAATCCAGTTAAGTCTTTAATAGTTAACAGAATTGTGTCTTGTATAAGGTAAATGTGCCTCGTGTAAATATCTGGGCATTCTGCTGCCTGTGCTGCAATGCATAAGCTTTAGTGCTTTGATTTTGGCTATGAAGAAATCTTTTCCTCACCTAGTTGCCTGTTTTTTCCACTGGACTTCAGCTAATTAGAAGTTGCTGGATCTGTGACGTAGTTAAATAAGTTTTTCTATAATTAGAAACACAGGTTGGACTCGTTAGGGTCATGAGATTTCATTTTGTTAAGCCACTTGTAAGCCATTCTTTCAACACTTCGTAGAAATTCTGTTAGGTTAGTCCAACTCAGATGATGACAGAGTCAGCAAACTTTTCTGTAAAGGGCCAGGAAATAAATACTTTAGGCTTTTCGAGCCAAAAGGCAAAATTAAATATATAGTATTGGTGCTTATGTAACAAGAGAGAAAACAAATTTCTATAAGTTTTTCATTGATGAAATGCTAAGTTTAATAATAATTGAATATCATTCTTGTAATACAACTCTACTATGAAGAAAAATGGAATTCTTTTGGGAGAAAAATAACATTTTGATTAATTGCGGTTCAAAGTTCCTGTCCCCTAGCCTCAAACTGATTGTAAATGCTTATCTGTAAAAGCCACTCTTAACTCACAGACTGTTCAAAAACAGGTGGCAGGCCAGATTTGGCCTGCAGGCTATCTTTTCTCAACCCCTGGACTGTGGCAGTCTAATGTCCCCTGATAACTGTTTTCTCTTCTTCATTTTAGCAATAGAATGCCCTGAATTGTAGGTCAGCACATAGCCGTATTGCTGGGTTCCATAGTTCCCAGCCTCTGTTATAAGTAGGTGTGACCCTATCATTAAATGCTGCATAATGGGATGTGAGCAGTCCTCCATTTCTTCCTACTGTCTAGGAAAGAGTGAGAGCTGAAATAGCTTCCTTGGACCAGAGATAAAGGTCCTATGTTGGATATGGTGGAGCTGCTTCATCTTGCATCTCCGGAATGCTGTGTAGAAAAAAAAAGAAATGGTTGTCTTATTTAAGACCTGTGTGATGGTTAATACTGAGTATCAACTTTATTGGATTGAAGGATACGAAGTATGGATCTTGAGTGTGTCTATGAGGGTGTTTCCAAAGGAGATTAACAATTGAGTCAGTGGGCTGGGGAAGGCAGACCCACCGTTAATCTGGTGGGCACAATCTAATCAGCTGCCAGCACGGCTAGAATATAAGCAGGCAGAAAAATGTGAAAAAGAGAGACCAGCCTAGACTCCCAGCCTACATCTTTCTCCTGTGCTGGATGCTTCCTGTCCTTGAACATCGAACACCAAGTTCTTCAGTTTTGGAACTCAGACTGGCTCTCCTTGCTCCTCAGCCTGCAGATGGCCTATTATGGGACCTCGTGATTGTGTGAGTGAATATATATATATTCCATTAGTTCATATATATATATATTTTCCTTTAGTTCTGTCTCTAGATAACCCTGATTAATACAGATTTTGGTACCAGGAGTGATTGTAAAGGAACAGAATATTAAGGATGGAGTTCTTTAGTCAGTTTTGGGGTTTCTGGAGTTGGCTGCTTAATATGATTAGACCCCAAAATGCTAAGGACTCTACCTCTAATAGTATGGAGAACACCACTGATAGTCCTTGGCATTAACCATTTAGAGCATTATGCAAAATAAATGCATTTGACATTCCTGATTCATCGCTAGTGAGAGGCAAAGAGTTTAGTGACTCTATACATAATAACTTTGACCATATATAGAGAACCAAGGAACATAATGAAGCTGGTTGGTTGCTCCTACATTCAGTGAGCAAAGTGATGAAAGAAAATGATGAACTCAGGGATTCTATGTCCCGGCTTCAGAAGCAGATACTGAGCCTCAAATCTGCTAAGATTGCCCTGAGTGAAAGTCTTATCTTCCGTAGAGAAACAGCTGAAATTGTAGAAAAACAGACACAAGCTCTTATCATATAAGTGGTTGACCAACAAAAAAAGGTGCATGTACAGCTTTACCAGGTGTCTGCTGTTGAAGTGAGAGCATTGATTGGAAAAGAATGGGACCCTGCAACTTGGAATGGGGATGTGTGGGAGGACCCTGATGACGCTAGGGACACTGAGTTTGTAAACTCTGATGAACCCTTTTGGCCAGAAGAAACAGCTTCCCCATCCCCAGTAGTGGCAACATTCCCTCCCCAAACCATGCTGCCAGGAACCTTTCTAACTTTGTCTGAGGAGATAAACCCTGTGCTGCGTGAAGCAAGAGCAATGGCCACCCCTGAGGCAGTTGCCAGGCAAGATAATGTTGATTCTCCTCAAGAGCCACCCCCAACACCCCTGTTTGCTTCTAGATCTGTAACTAGACTAAAGTCCTGGTGGGCCCCTAGAGGTGAGGTTGAGAGTGTGACCCATGAGGAGGTGTGCTACACTTGAAAATACCTGCTTGAGTTTTCTAATTTATATAAACAGAAATCTGGAGAACAGGCATGGGAATGGATATTAACAGTGTGGGATAATGGTGGAAGGAACATAGAGCTGGATCAGGCTGAATTTATTGATTTGGGCCCACTAAGTAGGGACTCTGCATTTAATATTGCAGCTTGGGGAGTTAAAAATGTTCTAATCATTTATTTGCTTGGTTAGCTGAAATATGAAATTAGCTGTGAGTGAACGGGAAATGCCTGATCTCCCTTGGTTTAATGTAGATGAAGGGATCCAAAGGCTTAGGGAGATTGGGATGGTGGAGTGGATTAGTTGCTTTAGACCTACTCATCCCAGCTGGGAGGGTCCAGAAGATATACCCTTGACCAATGCCTTGTGAAATAGATTTGTGAGGGCAGCACCTGCATCTTTGAAGAGCCTTGTAATTGCTCTTCTCTGTATGTCAGATCCAACAGTGGGAACCACAGTCACTCAACTACAAAATTTAAATACAATGGGGATAATTGTATACTGAGGTGGCAGAGGCCAAGTGGTGGCACTCAACTGTCAAAGGCAAGGTGGGTATAGCTACCATAATGGACAGCAGAGGCAAAGCAGCAATCAGAATAGTCTGACTCCTGTAGAGCTCTGGCATTGGCTAATTAATCACAGTGTTCCTACAAGTGAAATTGATAGTAAGCCTACTGCATTCCTACTTAATTTATACAAGCAGAAAACTTCTAGGTCAAATGCACAAAAGACTAATTTGAATTATGAAAACAGACTCATGGCCCCTCAGTCAATTCCCAGACTTGAGCCAGTTTACAGACCCAGAACCCCTTGAATGAAGGGGAGGCCAGGTCCCCTTGAGGAAGGACCCCACTACATTACCAACAATTTATGCAGTGAATATTTCTCCCATACTTCCCCATGGAGACCTCTGGCCTTTTTCCAGGTTAACTGTGCACTGGGGAAAGGGAAATGATCAGACATTTAGGGGACTGCTGGACACTGGCTCTTGGATTCCAAAGGACCCAAAACATCACTGTGGTCCTCCAGTTAAAGTAGGGTTTATGGAGGTCAGGTAATTAATGATATTTTAGCTCAGGTCCAACTTACAGTGGGTCCAGTGGGTCCAGTGGGTCCCCGGACTCTTCCTGTGGTCATTTCCCCAGTGCCAGAATGCAGAGTTGGCATAGACATACTTAGCAGCTGGCAGAACCCCCACATTGGCTCCCTGACTGATAGGGTGAGGGTTATTATGGTGGGAAAGACCAAATGGAAGCCATCAGAGCTGGCTCTACCTCAAAAGATAGTAAATGAGTAACAATATTGTACCCTGGAGGGATTGCAGGGATTAGTGCCACCATCAAGGACTTGAAAGATGCAGGGGTGGTGATTCCCACCACATCCCTGTTCAACTATCCCATTTGGCCTCTGCAGAAGACAGCTGGATCTTGGAGAATGACAGTGGATTGTCATAACCTTAACCAAGTGATGACTCCAGTTGGAACTGCTGTACTAGATGTGGCTTCATTGCTTGAGTGAATTAACACAACTCATGGTACCTGGTATGGAGCCATTGACTTGGAAAATGCCTTTTTCTCCATTCCTGTCCATAAGGCCCACCAGAAGCAGTCTGCCTTCAGCTGGTAAGTCCAGCAATATACCTTTACTGTCCTACCTTAGGGGTATCTCTACTCTTCTCCTTTGTGTCATAATCTTATTCGGAGAGAACTTGATCGCTTTTCACTTCTGCAAGATATCACACTGGTCCATTACATTGATGACATTATGCTGATTGGATCCAGTGAGCAAGAAGTAGCAAACACACTGGACTTATTGGTGAGACATTTGTGTGCCAGAGGATGGGAAGTAAATCCAACTAAAATTCAGGGACCTTCTACCTCAGCAAAATTTCCAGGGGACTAGTGGTATGGGGGCTGTTGAGATATCCCTTCTAAGGTGAAGGATAAGTTGCTGCATTTGGCCCCTCCTACAGCCAAGAAAGAGGCACAATACCTAGTGGGCCTATTTGGATTTTGGAGGTAACACATTCCTCATTTGGGTTTGTTACTCTTGCCCATTTATCGAGTGACCCGAAAGACTGCCAGTTTTGAGTGGGGTCCAGAATAGAAGAAGGCTCTGCAACAGGTTCAGGCTGCTGTGTAAGCTGCTCTGCCACTTGGGACACATGACACAGCAGAAACAATGGTGCCTGAGGTGTCAGTGGCAGACAGGGTGCTCTTTGGAGCCTTTCGCAGGCCCCCTAGGTATATCATAGTGGATGCCTCCAGGATTTTGGAGCAAGGCCCTCCCATCTTCTGCAGATAACTACTCTCCTTTTGAGAGACAGCTCTTGGCCTGTTACTGGGCTTTTGTGGAAACTGAATGTTTGACTATGGATCATCAAGTCACCATGCAACCTGAACTGCTTATCATGATCTGGGTGCTTTCTGATCTATCTAACCATAAAGTGGGCCATGCACAGCAGCATTCCATCATCAAATGGAAGTGGTAGATATATAATTGGGTTTGAGCAGGTCCTGAAGGCACAAGTAAGTTACATGGGGAAGGGGTTCAAATGCCCATGGTCTCCACTCCTGCCACCCTGCCTTCTCTTTCCCAGCCTGCACCAATGACCTCATGGTGAGTTCTCCATGATCAGTTGACAGAGGAAGAGAAGACTAGAGCCTGGTTCACAGGTGGTTCTGCACTATATGCAGGAACCACCCGAAAGTGGACAGCTGTAGCACTACAGCCCCTTTCTAGGATATCCCTGTAGCACAGTGGTGAAGGGAAATCTTCCCAGTGGGCAGAACTTTGAGCAGTTCACCTGGTTGTGCATTTTGCATGGAAGGTGAAATGGCCAGATGTGCTATTATATATTGATTCATGGGCTGTAGCCAATGGTTTGGCTGGATGGTCAAGGACTTGGAAGAAGAATGATTAGAAAATTGCTGACAAAGAAATTTGGGGAGGAGGTATGTGGATGGACCTTTCTGAGTGGTTAAAAACTGGGAAGATATTTGTATCCCATTTGAGTGCTCACCAACAGGTGATATCAGCAGAGGAGAATTTTAATAATCAGGTGGATAGGATTCTGTGGACACCACTAGCCTCTTTCCCCAGCCACCCCTGTCACCGCCCAATGGGCCCATGAACAAAGAGGCCATGGTGGCAGGGATGGAGGTTACACATGGGCTCAGCAACATGGGCTTCCACTCACCAAGGCTGACCTGATTATGGCCACTGCTGAGTGCCCAATTTGCCAGCAGCACAGACCAACCCTGAGCCATGGATATGGCACCATTACTTGCGGTGATCAACCAGGTACCTGGTGGCAGATTGATTATATTGGACCTCTTCCATCATTGAAAGGGCAGAGGTTTGTCCTCACTGGAATAGACACTTACTCCAGATATGGGTTGGTGTATCCTACACGCAGTGCTTCTGCCAAGACTACCATCCATGTGCTCATGGAATGCCTTATCCACCATCATGGTATTCCATACAGCATTGCCTCTGACCAAGGCACTCACTTTACAGCTAAAGGAGTGTGGCAGTGGGCTCATACTCATGGAATTCACTGGCCTTACCATCATCCTGAAGCAGCTGGATTGATAGATCAATGAAATGGCCTTTTGAAGTAACAATTACAGTGTCAACGAGGTGACAATACTTTGCAAGGCTGCGGCAAAGTTCTCCAGAAGGCTGTGTATGCTATGAATCAGCGCCCAATGTATAGCACTGTTTCTCCCATAGCCAGAATTCACGGGTCCAGGAATCAAGGGGTGGAAGTGGAAATGGCACCACTCACCATCACCCCTAGTGATCCACTAGCAAAATTTTTCCTTCCTGTTTCCGCGACATTATATTCTGCCGGCCTAGAGGTCTTAGTTCCAGAGGGAGGAATGCTGCCACCAGCAGACAAAACAACATTTGTATTAAACTGGAAATTAAGGTTGCCACCTGAACACTTTGAGCCCTCCCTACCTTTAAGTCAACAGGCTAAGAAGGGAGCTATAGTGTTGGCTGGGGTGATTGACCCAGGCTATCAAGATGAAATCAGTCTACTACCCCACAATGGAGGTAAGGAAGAGTATGAACGGAATACAGGAGATCCACTGGGCATCTCTTAGTATTACCATGTCCTCTGATTAAGGCCAATGGGAAACTACAACAGCCCAATCCAGGCAGGACTACAAATGACCCAGACCCTTCAGGAATGAAGGTTTGGGTCACTCCACCAGGAAAAAAATCACGACCTACTGAGATGCTTGCTGAAGGCAAAGGGAATACAGAATGTGTATTAGAAGAAGGTGATCATTAATACCAGCTACCACTACGTGACCATCTCTAGAAACGAGGACGATAATTGTCATGAGTATTTCCTCCTCCTTTTGCTAAAAACGTGTTTGGGCAAGTATACACTCGCACTAAGAAAATACCTTCATTTTATTTCCTTTCTCCTTTATCATGTGACATAAGATTTATTGACTTTATATAAGCATTTAAGTATTGTTAACTTTATGTAACAATATTTGAGTAGGGTATTGGTGCATTTGCTGTTGTATGAAGGATAGTTGTATTATGTTAGGGGTAATTATGACCTCATTATTGTCTTTATTTGAAGATTACGTACGATCTTAGGAGACGTGTCTGGGTTCAAGTTAACAAAGGGTGGACTTGAAATGGTTAATACTGAGTGTCAACTTGATTAGATTAAAGGATGCAAAGCATTGATCCTGGGTGTGTCTGTGAGGGTGTTGCCAAAGGAGATTCACATTTGAGTCAGTGGGCTGGGAAAGGCAAACCCACCCTTAATCTGGAGGGCACAATCTAATCAGCTGCCAGTGCAGCTAGAATATAAGCAGGCGGAAAAGTGTGAAAGAGAGACTGGCCTAGCCTCCCAGCCTACATCTTTCTCCCATGTGGGGTGCTTCCTGCCCTCAAACATTGGGCTCCAAGTTCTTCAGTTTTGGAACTCGAACTGGCTCTCCTTGCTCCTCAGCCTGCAGACGGCCTATTGTGAAACCTTGTGATCATGTGAGTTAATACTTAACAAGCTCCCCTGTGTGTGTGTGTGTGTGTGTGTATAGGATCTTTTGTAATAACAGCTTAGCTATGTGGACACATATATTATACGCTGCAGTTAGAAGAAAGGAGTTTTTTTCTCCTCCTCTTCCTTCTCTTTTTCCTGCTGCTCCTCTTCATCCTTTTCTTGAATGATATTAATTCAGAATTTTCACTATTCCCTACTAGCCTTACTACTCAGATAATCTAAATTAATGAGGTTTTCTCTGCTTAAGCAAAAACAAATTAAATTCCCTTTGTAGCTTGAATAAGAATAGCTGAATTTGAATTTAAAAGGTATCTAAGGATTTTGTATGTTTCCTAAACAAAGCTAATGAGATGTAGTTGTTCTTTTGTAACAGTGGGAAGCAAAAAACATGGGATGTATATCTTACTTTGGTTAGTGAAACCTGCAGGCAGATTTTATCTGTTTATTGGGATTAGTATAAAAGACTGGATAATAGTATTGAATATTTATTTCTTTCATTGTCAGATGAACTTTTTCTTTAATCATATCTAGTTTGAGATGAGAAACTGCTGACTATGGAGTGTTATACATATACATATTGTTCAAAATTGAAAATTATACAAGAAATAAAACTAGCACAAATGCTATGATTCACTGTAGAAAAGGATAGTTATAATGATACTTTTCTTAACTTTTTTGGGGGGCGGTTGGCTATGAGTTATGTGTTAACTTGCTAAGTTCAGATCTCTCCTGCCCCCCGAAAGTTGACATCTCCCAACAAATTTAATGTGCGAGAAGGATCCTGCCCTAGCAATGTCTAACATCACCATAGCTTTCCACTTTTTCTCATACCCAGTCTCTACTAGTGTTTCTGAGCAGTAAGGAGCGTGAGCAAACTTTCTCTGCTGTTGAAAATCTAGCTCAAGGGTGACAAAAACACCACCCTTGGTTCTCACATCACCACTTCCTGAAACCACTTTCATGGCTGGCATTACTAATCAGTGGCTACAGTATCTCTCTGAGCCTGAACATGGCTTCACAAGTCATAAAGATGTGTTCTTGGCAGCCACAGCTGATTGATCACAGTTGTTTCTGAATGTGAAACCTATTTTCCAGCTCCAATCTACTTGGTGAAAAAGGCATGCGTTTAGGAGGATATATCTGGTTCACAAATTTTCTTACCCAATAAGATGCTACTAAAGTGCATTATTTGGCCCAATTTCAGGACCATAAGTAGGTAGCTTCTCTGTCACCTCCAAAAACAAACAAAGGAAAAAATGTGTGCCATGTTAAAATGTAATCTATCCTTGGGAGCATTCCTACATTAAACCTACAAATAAAAGAGAACATAGTTACTTCTCAATCTGGATCCAGAACACTTCAATACCAGTTATTCCTATGCCTTTCTTTTTTGTGTACCCAGTATTTAACCAATAAATATTTGAATGGATGAGTAAATGAATGCTCATGTGTAACAGTTCAAGTAATATTTTTGAATATGTTCTGAATAGAATTTCAGAATTTGGAGAGAAATTAGAAGCACCTATTCCAATGATTTACAAGACAGGGTGCAGAGTTTTAAAAAAGTATAGTAAATAGTATAACTTTTTTACTTCAAAAAGCAAAAGTAGCTATTTAATAATGTAGAAAGGAAAGATCTTTTTATTGGGGAAGTGTGGAGGTACCACTTCTTGAGTGTGAAGACAAATATGCAGAGGAGGGGAATAGAGGCGTAAGATTCTTCTGTTTCCAAAAGTGGGATATGTGTTATAAAATGTTAAGAAGTGCTCATCACTTGACAGATAAACAAATGGACCTGAGAGATTAACAGACATCTCTAAGATCACACAGCTGCTCTGTGGCAGAGCATACGCTAGTACCTTGTTTCCTGACTTTGTGTTCAGTGAGGCCAGCAAGAGAGATGGCAACAGAGTGTTTTAGAGTATAGTGTATTTGCGATTTTGAGGTATGATAAGACCAACAGATCAGGAGACAATTGCCATTGAAAAGATAGATTCAGGTGGGTGCCACTCCATGCCATAGGGGCCACATGGGGAAGCACCAGGGTAGGTCACAAGACAGAGTAGGGAATTACAGACAAGAGCCTCTATTGTGGTTTTTATGGGAGGGAATGGGAAAAGCAAAGAAGCAGACCTAGAATTGGCCAGTTTGAATCATTTCCGTGGGCTCTGGGGTATAGAGGTTGTCCCTAATTTTCTAATACTGTCCTTGGAATGGTTGGGGCAGGTGGATAGTGGCCAGAAATGTAAGAGCCCAACAAGATAGGTGGCTAGAAGTGTAAAGTCTGGATTGGCTGGTTTACATTGAAAAGTAAACTCATGGGAGGAGGACTCCTCCCAAAGGGTGGGGAGGGGTGATGGGGGAGGCGGGGAGCCAAGGCAAGGTGACTCAAACATACTACCAGGTTGCCCAGGACAAGGCATGTCCAACATATGCCTATAAGACAAATGTGAAAACATCAAGTTACAGAAGCTAGATGTGCATTTACTACACTGGGATTCATGGTTCTGAGAAGACAAGCTATTAATTGGCTGAAGAAGGTAGGGAGGGAGAAGGGATGTGGGGAGGGGGATTGAGGAGTACCTGTTTAATGGGTCCAAGTTTCTTTGAAGGTGATGAAAATGTTCTGGAATTAGACAGTGGCTATGGTTTCACATTGCTGTGAATATACTAAAACCCACTGAATTGTACATTTTAAGATGATAAACATTATGTTTTGTGAAATTTTTCTAATTAAAAAATTGGAGAAAAGAAAGCAGAGAGAAACAAGATACACTGCTTTAGGCTGGAGAATAGCTGTTTTAAGGTAGGGAGAAGATTGCTCCACAAACTTCTACCTGGAATGGGATGCTGCAGAGTAGAGCCAAAGCAGGAAGCTGGGTTGGAAACAAACTTTAGAGATGAAGAGGGCAAGTTGGAAGGGATATCAGACTTTGGGCGGGGGCTGCTGGGGTTAAGTTTGTTCCTGAGCTCTGGGTGTGAATGTTGGGGATACAGCAAAATTTAAGTTAGGAAGGAGAGGGGAAAGAAATGTTCAACTTTATCACAATTGTAATGAGACCAGAAACAGAGTAGTGTTTTCATTCATGTTTCCCCAAGGACAACTCTTGACTAATAGATTGTTTCTTCATTTGTCAAAAACCAAGTAAACGTTGTCTGAAGATGAAATATTGTTACGATAAGACAATGATATTCTATTTCATAAACACTAGTTACGTTTGTGTTTGTTGGTTTTTCTTTTTTTTTGCCATGAGATTGTACTAGAATTTCAATAAGGATGTTGGTTGCATTTAATGATTAGGCCTTTGCATTTAACTGAAAATGCTAGACTAACCTAGTTTAGTTATTTCGTTGAGTTGTGTTCAATAATGGTGTGCTATGAGCCACCAGTTAAAATATAAATCAGCTAGTAATATTGACGTCTTTTTCTATTCTGGCAACACACTTGCTTGCCCACCCATGCACAAGCACTCATGTACGCATGAGTGCATGCACATGTGCAAAAACAAAACTAAAAGCATTTATCAAAGTCAGCTAAACAATCGGTTTCCAAATACCATTCCACAAAATAGCGCTTGTGCAAAGCATGACATTCATCTACAGGTATTTATGGTTAAGTGAGAAAAATCAGGACAACTGTTTGAGCCTTCCATAAACCTAAAAGTGCTTAGTTTAAAGAAGTGCCCTTTATTCTGCATGAATATACTTTATCATTTTTATCATTAAAATTACCTTTCTTTTATAATTTTAAAGATTGAGATCCCAACATTGTTTATTCAGATTTTTATGAAAGATTCTTGGCTTATGAAATCCTTAACCTGGTTAATGCAACGTCTTAAAAATATATGTAATTCTACATAGAGCCTATGAGTTATCCTACAGAGAAGAAACTCTTGTGAGAACTTTGGATAGTTAATAAGAGTTGTTTGCCTGCCTTTGTTGTTTAAGACACCAAGCACAGATAGAACACAAGGTTTTGAATTAGAAGGATAGATCACTTACCATGTAACCTTAGACAAATAATTTCAGGTTTTTGAATCTCAGTTTCCTTATCTAGAAAATGGAAGGAAAAATGCCCATCTCAGAGGGTTGGAGTGAAAATTAATGAGAAAAAATATAGAAAACACTATTTCCACACTTGGCAACACTTGATGACTGTTGCCATCTTCAGTTGTGTTTGTACCATAATGTTTTTTTCAAACAATAGTTGTCTTATCTCTGTCAAAAATAACTCTGTTATTAGCCATCGTATCTTGGTTAGAGGTTGTAAAGTCCAAACGGCATTTGATCACAGTGTTTAAAAAGGTATAAGATACCAAACTTCATTTTTCAGTGATAAAAAGATGAAGCTTTAAAATAGAGTTTCATAAGGGGAAAGGCTAATAGTCGTTTTTCTTTTATCAAATATGTTAATGGAACATTCATAAGTCTGCGGATTTTTCTGCAAGGTCTACACAAGTTCTGAATCACAGTAGGTGCTATAATGTTGCGGTCAAGAACACGGATGCTGGAGACAGACTGAGTTTTAATTCTATGCTCTCCATTCACACCTTATAACCTTGAGCAAGGTATTTAACTTCCCTTTTCCTCATCTATAAAAAGGCACTAAATCATATCCCTTGTTGCAGACAGTTACAAGGATAAATGCATTAATACATGTCAAAGGACCTGTGCCTGTTTCAGGCTAACATTCAATAAATGTTACCTCTTCTTGTGCCACAGAGGCTGATTTTGGACTGTCTTTCTAATCCAGCTATGGGTAGCTCCAACCTACAAATTTTCCAGTATTTTTCTTATTTGCTTCCTGACAGTTTCACATATCCTTTGATATATAAGAAAGCAGCCCAAAACAGCAGCATAAAACAAAAGGCATTTTCTTATGTCCACAGATTTTGTGGGTCAAGAAGTGAACAGGGCTCAGGGGGAATTGCTTGTCTCATCTCTACTCCATGGTGTCTGGGGACTCAGCTGAGAAGACTCCAACAGAGAGTGGTAACTTAACGACTCGGAGCTAGAATCATTTGGAGGCTCCTTCAACTCACAAGTCTGATGCCTTGATTGGAATGACTCAAAGACTTGGCTCAGCTGGAACTGTTGACCACAGCGCCTACACGTAGCCTTTCCATGTGGCTTGGGTTTCTTTCTCCATGGTGGCTGGTTCCTCAATGGGAGCAACCCCAGAGCGAGTGTTCCAAAAAGCCAGACAGAAGCTGCAAGGCCCTTGATGACCTGGCCTCGGAAGTCAGGGAGCATTCTACCATACTTTGCTGCTCCAAGCAATCATGAGCCCTTTCTGATTCAAGGGGAGGGGAGGTAAACTCCACTCTGGATAGGAGAAGTGTCAAAGATTTCAGATTTTTTTCCCTTCTTTTTATTTAATTTAATTAAATTAATTAATTTATTTTTTTAGAGACGAAGTTTTTGCTCCTGTTACCCAGGCTGGAGTGCAATGGCATGATCTCGGCTCACTGCAACCTCCGTGTCCCGGGTTCAAGCGATTCTCCCACCTAAACCTCCTGAGTAGCTGGGATTACAGGCATGCGCCACCATGCCTGGCTAATTTTTGTGTTTTTAGTAGAGACGGGGTTTCTCCATGTTGGTCAGGCTGGCCTCGAACTCCCGACCTCAGGTGATCTCCCCCCCCTGGGCCTCCCAAAGTGCTGGGATTACAGGCGTGAGCCACTGCGCCCAGTCTTTTCCCCTTCTTTTTAAAAACTTTCTTCCTATATAGCTATCTCCATTTTATCTATAGCACTTATTCTCCAAGTTTTCGTGATTACTGGTCCCTAATCTTCCTCAAGCTCTGTATAAATTTGATAAACTCTCAACCCCAAAATCTGAACTCTAATCATCCCTCTGGTAATCTTTGCTGCTCTTCACACAGCCCAGATGGCATTCCCTGTCACTGCCCACTCCACAAGCCCCACCTCACATCCTTTTCGTTTGCACTAGCTCTACCTGCCTACAGAAGAGCCATTAGGTAGAATAATATTTGTATAATACTAACCAGAATTTCCCTCCATATTATAACTTCCTCCTTGGTCTATCCTCAACTTTGTGAAGCTCACATTATTCTGTTTTATGGACTTAGAGAAGGAATGTACCTTCAGACAGTAGGAAACAGAGGCAGCTCCTCCTAGAAAAGTAGAAAAAACACTGAAGCACAAATATTTGGTTACAAAGATTCCCTCAAGAAACTTCAGAACGAGTTCCCAGTTAGGGGAGAAGAAAAAGTCCGAGAGAGAGAGTAATGAGAACAGAAATATCGGTGGGTAGCAGAGAGATGAGCTCTGTGCACTATGACTTAGGTCAAAGCTTTAGGGAGATAGTAAAAATCCCAAATAGTTTTATGGGACCTGAGAGCAGAAAGGACCTGAGGCTGTTCCTAGGTCCGTGGAGATGTAGTCCCTGGAGAAGTAGCAATACCTTGAAGAAAAAAATGACTGTATTTAGGTAGGATGAGGCCTTAGCAGCCTAACCACCCACTTAGAAAGACCTGGAATTAAAGAAGGAAACAGCCAATCGTGAAAAGACCTTGCAGAGGGAGTTGAGAAAGATTCCTATGGGCTTTTCACCAAGGATAAAAGAGAATGGCACTGTGGACCAAATGCCTTGCTCCCTCAATGTTCTTTTCAACAAGCTCCCCCTGAAACATAAAAATTCATGGAAAAGGAAAGAGAAGCCCAAATGACAAAGATTAACCTTCCATCTCCTTAATAAGAGGTGGTAGGTTCTAATTCTAGAAAAATAAAGCAAAAAAAAGCACACCTGAATGTGTACTGTGTGATTCAGGGTCACATATACTTAATGTTTCATACTGATAGAGGTTTCCAGAGAGAGGTGGGTGCATACAATAGAATAAATACTATATGGCATTGGTTTCATTATCAGTTCTAATTTCTGTTCTCTTGAAATTATATTATATATTAGATCCTTGTTAAATGCATTGAAAGGGACTAAGAGAGCTATTAGGTAAATGGAAATTGTTACAAATGGGAGTTGCCATTCATTCATTTAAACCTTACTGAGCACCTACTATAGGACAAACATTGTGTTCGAAGTTGGGGTTACAGAAATGAAAAGGATGTAGTCTTTGCCCTTGAAAACGGAGCTCACATTCAAACAGCTTTAGAACAGACATGATTTCTTTGTTTCATAGACTTGGTCTTAGGTTCACAGCTAGACACATGCCAATGTGCGGGAAATCTGGTCAGTTTGGAAGAAATACGCTCTTAGAGTTCTTCATTCAAACACATAATGATTCCTGTGGCAATTTCCTCCTTCTGCGAGTTGGTCAACAGACAAAAGAGAAAGCTTTGAAACACATACACATGTATCCATGCACACCATCTCTATATTCTGGAATAGAGCATGTTGCCACCACATAATATATTTAGACAAAAACCACTTACTTTATAGTGATCTTTGTTCACATGAGATCTCCAGTAATAAATAGTATTGCCAATTTCTTCTTTTGTTTGATGTCAGTATAAGATATTCATTTAGAAAATGCACTGGATATAATGTCACCTTAATTATGGTATGGGAAAGTTTAATGAAAATAAATTCCCCTTTCTAGCCTTAGGCTTTAATGCCACTAGTCTCTTCTGTTTATTCCAATGAATTACATTCTGGCACCCACGAAAATCACGTAACAAATGCATAACTAATGCGACATTCACACAAAACATTACATTAGTTCCATATGATCAGCTCTATTCCAGTGAACATCAAACCAAATCACGTTATTGTAATGTGAGTTGTGATTTAATATCCTAATTTGTAAGTAGTTTTGTCTGAACCTAACATGTTGTTTACACCACTCATGGTGGTTTCAAAGACATAGTACATGCACACTTTATTTGGCTTGGCTACCTCTGTCCAATGCCCCCACATAGACACAACCCTAAGTAATATATCAAATAATATTAATATTTTACTACTAAATATGTTCTCAACCATCTTCCTACCAGCTGCCAAATTACAGACAGGCATCAGTTGATTTTTTCAATAACTCAAAAATCCCTATAATGTAACATGCCTCAGAGTTTGGAGAACTAAAAATTAGGAGGAAAACAGGTTATAATCCCAGCCCAGGGAAATTTAACAGCTGCATAGTATTATTATGAAGTGAGGTTAAAATCATTCCATGAGCAAAAGTCCAGTCTATTTTGAGATGAGACATTCTTTCTGCCTGAAGTCTTTTCCTCCCACTTTTATATGGCTGGCTCAGTGGCATCCTGTAGGTCTCAGCTCAGTTGTTAGCTCCTAAGAAGGCCTCTGACTCCCCTATTTAGAGCAGGCCCCTCTGTATCAGTTACTCCCTATCACATCACTCTGTTTGGTGATCTCAACTACCTGCCTGCTCTCCCTTTTTCCTTAGCAATCGAATTGCTACCTAATTTCTAGGTGAGCCTATGGCCAACCAGAATGATGTCTTCCTATTCCAGCTTTCCCTTCAGCCACAAACTACATTCTTACTGTTGGGACAAAACACTAATTACCCTTACAGGGAGGAGATATGGCCCTCTTCTCACCTTTGTCCTCTATGCAGATGTAATGGCTGAAGGCCAAGCAACCATCTTTGGTCTACGCGGTAGAAAGCATACGTTGAGAATGATGAGCAAATCTGGATCTTTGATGAATTCATGAAGCTGCCTTATGCATACTTGAAGAACCTATCTCTGACCTTCTTTAATGTGAGAAAGGGAGAAATAAACTTTCTAAGCCACAATTAACATTCAACTTATATAGCAACTGCTCCAGCATATAAACCTGTTCCAACCAAACAAAATAGGGCACTGGTCAATCCGAATTGATGCCAGTGTTAAAAAATTGTAGCTGCCCTTATATATAGGCTGAATCACAACACAGGCTTGGTTAAAGCCAAATGATTTTGAATCTTCTGTCACTTGCAGCTAAACCTAATCCTATGAAGTATATTTCATTTTCTTTATAACCCTGGTTGTAGTCTGTGATTATCTTTTCATTGTTTTACTTGTTCATTATCTTTCCCTCCCCTTAAAATCTAATCTCTATGAGGGCAGAAACTCCTCTGGGGTTTGCTGCTGGAACATTGCTCTGTTGAATGTTAAAAGAATGAATGAACTATTTCTTTAATTTTTTATTGCGAGATATAATATTTTGGGAATTGCAGATCTGGAGGAGTGAAAAGAATTCTATTTGGAGAACTAGGGTTGGCAGTGGAATTGACAAAAGTTTTTTTTTTCTCCCAGACTCAAAAAAAAAACCTGATGAAATTAGTGGTAGATAAAAATTCATTTCTAGCTTCTAACAAGGAATCACAAACAATGGAGGACATATAAAGAGAGTAGCAGCTTTATTAATAATACTTTCCTACTCCATTCGTGATCTTTTGATGACAACCCTACCGGAGACACTCTTTATCAGGCACTAAAGCAATTTAGATGCTGTCACATGCCTTTCTTGATATATACGTATTAGACATAAAGCAGTTTTCTGTTCTTTAGCTTATTTTAGTATATAATTAAAACTCTGACTGTCTGCTACTAAGCAACGGAGCATGGCAGAGGTTGATCACATCCTATCACAAAGATAGAAAGAAGAAAAATAATAAAAATAATCATACACATTCCTGTAATCAGTCTTCAGATCTTAATTATGTTTTAACTCCTTTGTTATGCCAAAGGCAATGCCTATTGGCATTTAAAGGACACTCTCACTTTTCTGCCTAAGTTCAATCTAGTTCTTTAATTTGGATCCTAGTCTATTTATGAAATTCTTTGGGGGGCATTTAAGGTCATAAGGGGTGATAGAAAACTGAGATAGGACTCAGGAGGTTTAAGATCCATTCAGCCCTCAAACTGGTTTATTGTGCCCAGGGGTGCAGCCAAATTCTCTCCTCTGAGGTACAGAGGCTGTGGTGGGGTGCATGCAAGACTGGAGGAGGATGGGGGAGGAAGGAGGCAGGGTTTGCAACATTGGTGTGTGAGCAAGTGCACACGTACACAAAACAGCCCTCTACCACCTTTCTATGTGTCTTAAGGTCTGACCTCTGAAGCTTCAATTGTATATTTCACTCTGATTCCAAAGATGCTTTTCATCAGAGCCTTAATTTTTACATTAATGGTATTTCTTTAAAATTGTTGAAGTGTATCTGTTTTGGAGAATAAGCTTAGGGATAATAACTCATGCTTCTGTTCTGGCCCCCTCCTTCCTCAACTTCCAAAAAGACTTCAAAATATAAGTCGCATTTACTCATTCATTCATTCCCTCAACTATTAATTTTCCAAGCCCCTATTTTGTACCATTCTATGTTCTAGGGCTCATATTGTTACTCATGGGTGGGTTCCATTGCTTGGTGGGTGATAGTCAGATGACCACAACCAAGAAGGATTTATTAAACAGATATTATTACTATTACTTACAACAGGTAAGGAGGGCACTGGGCATAGTTCCCAAAGCAGTAGCTCTCCAAACAAAGGTAAAAACAGGGCTTTTCTTGGGCTAGTTAGCTGAGTCATTGTATGTAGAGCTGGCGTCACCACAGTGTGTGTGCAGTCACTGATCATGCTTCCACATACATCACGTGTATAGAAAATGGCCAATAAGCTCCTCCCTGGGCAGGGTTTTTAGTATGGCAATGAGGGGAGTTCACTAAAGTTCATGTCTAACTCAGGCATCTCTGGATCCAACCCATTTTTGCTATTCCAGGGCTGAGCTTCTTCCTGGAACATTCATGAAACAACAAGAACTCAAGGTGTAACAGTTACAAATAGGTACTTTTTCCCAGTGTATACTCTGAAACCCAGGGAACTTGATTACATAATGGTGAACAAATCCATTACCTTTGCCCTTGTGGAGCTTCCATTCTATAGTGAAAGACAGCCAGTAAGTAAGAGGGGCTCTTTACAAATAGGAATGGATTATTAGTGCATATTGAACTCTCACTATGCTAGACTTATAGTCAATTCGTGGTGTTATTTACTCCTCTCACCAATCAATGAAAGAGGTACGGAGGCTGTACAATGGTAGTACATTGCCCGGGCTTGCAGCCTGCCTCTGCCACTTACTCTGTGTAATCTTAAGCAAGTTCCTGAATCTTTGCTTGCCTCGGTTTCTTTATCTGTCAAATGGGGATCCTACTTTATATAGGGTTGTTGGGAGAATCATGCATTTGTAGCTCTCACAGCAGTGCTCAGCATTTTGTTCAGTTTTCCAGATAAATAAATCAAGGCATAGACAGATTAAATAATTTGTCCCAATCCATTCAGCTAATAAAAAGTGGGAACCAAAATTCCAACCCCAGTCTCTGACTGTACCACGTGTGCCCTTACCCACGATTCAGCTTTGTTCTTCCAGCAAGGTCTCTTCGCCTCTTGGAAGATCAGTTTCTCCACCTGCAATCTGGGCATAAATTGCCTCCCTCCCACCTAGTCTGTTGTGAGAACGAACCACGATAAGGTATTTTAAAGTGCTTTGAAAACTGTAAAGCACCACAGAAAATGTGTCTATTATTGTTATATTTATATTTTTATATTTACCACTTTAATTTGAGTGTGATAAGTTGTGTTTGCATATTTGTCATATAAGGCTTTCTGTTTAATCCGTCATGGTTCACATAGAACCTGTTAGCCAGCCTGGGAGCCTCTGTAGTGCTTCCTTAGTCCTTCCTTAAACTTTCGTTAGTCAATCCCACTTTTTGAAGATGATCCCTGTCAGTTCTCCTCCAAGTGGAAGAGGAAATACAGAAGATAGGAACTGAACCATCTACTGTTTTGGATACTTGTTAAACGTTCTGTGAAAGTTTTAGTTGTTTGGGCAGATGGTGAAAGCACTTCAAAATCCTGGGGACAGAATTCAACATGAGTGAGCCCAAGTAAGGGGGAGTTCATCGAAACGATAAAGGGGCATCTCAGCAAATCTGGAGAAGCCAAGCATTTAAGCATGCCTTAAGGAAACCAAGTTATGGGCCCAGAACCCTTTCTCCTTGCAAGCAGGGGCGACCTCCAGCGGGTTTCAGATAAACTAAAAGTGGCTAATGCTGGCCGGGCGTGGTGGCTCACGCCTATAATCCCAGCACTTTGGGAGGCTGAGGTGGGTGAATTACCTGAGGTAGGGAGTTTGAGACCAGCCTGACCAACATGGAGAAACCTTGTCTCTACTAAAAAAAAAAAAAAAACAAAAAACAAAATTAGCCAGGCATGGTGGCACATGCCTGTAATCCCAGCTACTAGGGAGGCTGAGGCAGGAGAATTGCTTGAACCTGGGAGGCAGAGGTTGCAGTGAGCTGAGATCATGCCATTGCACTTCAGCCTGGGCAACAAGAGCAAAACTCCATCTCAAGAAAAAAAAAAAATGTGGCTAATGCTGTCATGTCATTTGGGGAAAGATTTCATTCTGGAGATGTCATGTGCCTCCACAAAAGGAAACGATATGACTTCTTTAACTAAATTCAAAGTATTCTGTTTTGACCCAGATGTATATAGATCAACACAAGTCCTTATCAATATACAGCATAAGAGGAGGTATTTAATGTCTCTTTTCTCAGAGTTGTGGTACTGCACCACCCAAAGATTTCTAACCACGTGAGATTTTTGAGAGCCCAGACCCAGAAGACATTCCTTGGGGGGACATAAAAAAGGATGCTGATCAGTCCCCAGTTAAGGTCATACAAGGAAATAGAAATAATCTGGAATTAGGGAGGCCAGTCAAAACTCTGCTAAAATTATGAGCTACATTAGGAAAAATTCAAAAGTACCATTTATCTGCAGATGTCTATGCATTTAAACAGAGAGATATTCTGAGCCATTCCACTCACAGAGAGACTGATAACTACTTTAAAAAGTAACCTGTAGGTTGCTACATTTAGGAAGGTCCTTAATAAATATTATGGATGGCGATATAACTGATGCTTAAATATCTGTAATATGGGGTTGAGGGCAGAAAAAAAAATCAGAGTTGGATATACTGCATTGAAAATAAAATTCCACCCAAAATATCAAAAACATAGAAATTGTACAGAGGCAGGTGAGCAAGAGGAGCAAATTCTTAAGAATACAAGGTGGCCTGCTTCATCGTTCTTTCTCAGACTTTTATAATCTTCCTTTGTATTAAAAGACTAAAGCCGACATGGCCTCTTGTCTCTGTCCCCGACTCAACACCTGAACCATATATATATATTATTCTGCTTCTCTACAGAGGTCAACTGGCACGTGTGTTTATTTATATGCAAAGATCCTCAATTGGCTGCCCCAGAAAGAGACAGCATGTGCAGAAAAGATTTAGAGAGATCCCAAATGGGACACAGAGAGAACGCAATTGGTTGTCATTTATCAATGAATCAGCTCCTCAGGAATGAGATGTCTGTCCTTGTCCTGATCAGCTATGATAGGGATAGAGCCACCTTGCGAGACTTTTTTCTCTTTAATCAATAAAGAAGTTGTGAGTTGGGCACCCTTTCCATAATTTCTCTATTTTTGGTAATTTGGGTGGAATTTTATTTCTCATGCAGTGTATCCAACTCTGATTTTCTCTCTCTCAATTCCACATTATAGATAGTTAAGCATCAGTTATACAATCACCCCTAATATTTATTAAGGACATTCTTAAATGGGGCAATGTATCGATTACTTTTTATTTATTTTTTATTATACTTTAAGTTCTAGGGTACATGTGCACAACTTGCAGATTTGTTACATATGTATACATGTGCCATGTTGGTGTGCTGCACCCATTAACTCATCATTTACCTTAGGTATATGTATAGATTACTTTTTAAAGTAGTTATTAGTCTCTTTGTGATGGAGTGGCTCAGAATATTATACACCTGAAGATTCTCTCTTATCAATGACCAGCCGTGAACATCCTCAGGGTGACACCTTGGAAAAAGAATTTACATCTGAATCTGTGTTTTATGCTTCTAGTCAATCTACCAACTTTTGGTACCACTATACTTAAAATACTACAAGGAACAACATAATCTGTGCCCTCAAGGAGTTTTAATCTAGAGTGAATCATGACATATATAAGTTTTTAACATTTTCTCCAAGCCCAGCTGTGAAATGAATAACTAAATTGGCTCCTCAAAACAACAAAAAAAATGCCTTTAAAATATCTTCTGTTAGCTTGCATGCAAAAGTTTTAACTACTCTCTTCCTAACTAACTCTTTTCTGGCGAGGTTATGCTTTAGCTGCCACCACTCAGGAAAGCATTATAATTGTAGCACTAGCTTAGCCAAAAGGCCATGTTTTTGCTTTAGGATAAACTTGTTAAAATTGGGAACTCAGCCAGGGTCATGCATCTAAGAACATTGTGAAAGCATCTTAGGGTTGTTCATCTAGCTACGGTCTAATTAATTTTCAAATGGACAAAGTAGCTTCTTGGGCCATATAACAAGCATTTTCATTCATTTAAGTGAAGCTGGATTTGGCTCAAAGCAGGGTCATGAGAAATTCTAATGGCTCCTTCTCTTCTTTGTGTGTCCTCAGGAGAGCTTCCTTGATGTCAACAATGCAAGATTTGTGCTGCGGGCAATTGGAGTAGAATCAGCTTCCTGAGAGCCAAGTTCTTTGACTTCCCCTAGAAGGAAAGGGTATGGAACCGAGCATATGGGAAGGCTCTCTAGGCCCTTTTACATTATTGGATTTAGCTACGCTCACATAATGAAATTGTTGAGATTGTTTAAACCTTCTGCAGGGACTTCTGTTAGCAGAAAAGAAACTTGTACTAAAGCCATAAGAAGATTGTATTATAGATATAATGGAATCTTTTTTATCTTTTGCCTGGTTTTCTGCACAGGACTGACATATTTTTCTGGGCATGAAGCCAAAGGTCTATTTAATTTCTACTTAAAATTTCCCATGGCCACTAATACTCTCCCCCTAGATAGCTGCTTTATAAATGAATAAATAAAGACAAAGCCACTAGAAAGGTTGTGAATCCTTGTAAGCTTTTTTTTTTTTTTTTTTAAGGTGGCTATTTTGCACTCCAATAACATCTATAAAAAGCGTGTTCCTGAATCTTTAGGACAATGCTTCACTGCTATCACTCAAACTTCAGTAAAATATTGAACTTATCTTTGTCCTAAGACCACAGCCATGATTAAATAAGACTTGAATATAAAAATGCAGGTTTACTTGCATCAGATGAATTCTCGTGAACATATGAGGTTATATCACTCCTATTTTTACTGCATTTAGGATTTTTGAGTGGTAATAATGTTTTTCAATTTAAAACTGACTTATTTTTATTTTTCTAGGAGGTTTTTGCCAATTAGGTGACAGGTTTTTTTGTTTGTTGTTTTGTTTTTGTTTTTGTTTTTGTTTTTGAGAGAGAGAGAGAGAGAGCAAGAGTGAGAAAGAGATTGAAGTCGGGGAGAGAACCCAGATGTTAGAAACTGGCCCAAGCAGTCAGCTTCTCATAAAGGACCATCCTGACAGTTTGACTGTAAAAAAGGCACCCCGTTGAGCACTACATGTTCCAGGAAATGGCTGGCCACGGAAAACCTTCTGTTCCTAGCATTCATTTCCAGAATGTCCCCAGACTGCTTGTTTGCTCCCTCCCAGCCAACAAAGGGCAGTCAAATGTACCTGAAGATCAATTAGAAAGTCACCCTGGCTTCCAGAAATCTCACCTTAATAGAACCCTCAGCAGTCAGAGGCTGTCTCAGTCTATCCTTTTTTATTCTATAAAAATCACTCTCCTCTCTAACACCCGGGAACCCTGCTGAAACGAAACTGACAGCAGATGGGTTCCCTTGCCATCAATTTATGAATAAACAGCCTTTGTTCATTTTGTCTCGAACTTAGTTTTGTCTTTGACAGATGTAACCATGACTTAAAGCAATACCCGGCTTGTAGAGGAAGTATTTACTTATTCAACAAATATCTACTAAGTACCTACTAAGTGCCAGACACCATTCTCAGCACTGAGACGTAAGATACGTAATTTGTCATTGGTGACTCACTTCTTGTGAATCCAAGAGCTCCATAAATAGTGGTCATTTATTATTAACAATCCTTTCTGAGATAAAAACCTGCTTTTTATAGTTTACGGAGAAGTAGCTTTTCTTTTATAAGTGTAACTGCAACCAAATAGTTCCACATGATATCATAGCCCACTTGTGATACGGGAGTACCGGGAACGGAAGAGCGTGGTCCCTTTAAATGATACGGAAGTGGGGAAGGGAAGTGAGGGGTAGAGGAAGGCGGGTTCCTGGCTCGGCTCTACCACCATGGATCTAGGTGAGGACAGGCGCTCCTGCTTTCCCGCCCAAATGTTGTATTTTCCAAGCCTACCCTTGCCGGCCACGCCCCCAACCTGGGCCTATAAAAACCGCCCCCCGCAGGCCCTAGCGGGCAGACACACTGAAGTCGCTAGACGTCTGAGGAACACATCCGGGGAAGAAGACACAGGTGGCTGGTCATCGAGAGCCCGCTGGGGGAAGAGCACACAGACAGGCACCGGCAGGCCATTGACCAGCGGGACAAGGTGGAGTTTGGCTGGGGCAGTGGGAGGAGAGCTGGGGCCGCCGAGCTGCCCTACTCCAGGGGAAAACCACCTCCCTTCTCGCTCCCCCATCACCGGAGAGCTACTTCCACTCAATACAACTTTGCACTCATTCTCCAAGCCACGTGTGACCAATTTTTCCGGTACACCAAGGCAAGAAACCCGGGGATACAGAAAGCCCTCTGTCCTTGCGATAAGGTAGAGGGTCCAATTGAGCTAACACAAGCTGCCTATAGACGGCAAACTAAGAGAGCACCCAGTAACACACGCCCGCTGGGGCTTCAGGAGCTGTAAACAGTCAGCCCTAGACACTGTCGTGGGATCGGAGCCCCACAGCCTGCCTGTCTGTATGCTCCTCTAGAGGTCTGAGCAGCCGGGCGCTGAAGAAACGAGCCACACTCCCATCACACGCCCTGAGAGGGGGACAAGGGAACCTGTACCGTTTCACTTGTGATAGAGATAAAGTTATTATTGTTGTAATTTTAACTTATAGAACTATAATATAATGGCACAATGATATATATTGACAATATTCCTCTTTCACCCACATTTTGTATCTGTGTTCAAGATTAAATGAAAAAGGATATTCTCAAAAAGCTAGCAAAACCAAAAGCAAGACGTTATGCCAAATATAAACATATTTCTGTTTAGCAAATAGCAGGAGTGTATAAAACATTTCTCTTTTCACATAACAGAATGTTCTATGCTTACTGTATTAGTTAACAAATTCAAGTCTGTTTATTTTGTTTGAAATTCCACTTCATCCATAAATTACAGCATTACACAATAACACCAGAAGGACAATATCACCATTGTTTGCTTTTACAGTCATCTCAGCCCACAAAATGCTTCCTATTGTCAGCTTGCTGTCATCAAGCTATTGTTGTTTTCCTCTTTCTGGGGTCTTGTATTAATATCATTCAAATTATTTAGACACTCAACAGTGTTTTTGCTATCAGTGCAAACCTCTAAAGAGCTGGAGCCCCAGCGTGATGACCAAATAACCCTTGACTATTTATCTTTCCATAAGTCATTATTTCCTGAGGCCCTGGAGAAGCTATGTTGCCATGTGTGCACTGCAGGGACGGGGAGCTTCTCCTGCCGGAGCTGGTTTGTTCCACTGGACAATGAGCCCTTTTCTGCTTGGCTCTCTGTATGGGCACATACACAATGAGGCGGTTTAGGGAAGAGGGGTGATGTGGGTCATTGATAACAACAATCCCCAAACTTCTTAGAGTAAAGAATTGTTGAGCCCCCTAAAAATGTGTTGCCTTTATGAATTATCCTTAACCCTTTTTAATTGCATAAAAACTTCAGGCACTTGAAAAAAATTAAAAAACGAAAAGTAAGTCTCTAGTATCCCTCTTCTCCTTTGTAGAATTACATCCTTTATTCACTCTGCCACTATTTATTATGTGCCTCCTGTGTGTAAGACATACTGTTAGTCATTGGAAATACAGAAATGAATGGGACAGACACACTTCTTGCCCTCATGGAACTTAGGGCCTAATGGGAGATACAATGTTAAGGTTGTTTCTAGTGTTTTTTTTTTTTTTTTAAGAATATGTTCTACATGTATACATGTAATATGTATTCTCTCCCATTTCTAAAAAACATAAATGGTGGTTTACTATGTGTACGCTTTTTGGTTTTGCATTATTCTTTTAACAGTATGTAGAGGATGCATTTTCTACTGTATAGTGTTCTTTCCCCCTTAAATAGCACTCTGATTTTATTTTGGGGGAATCACGACTTTCTAATTTTGCATATTCCTTGTGGGATTGTAAATCAGGTCCCCTGTCCTCAAGTAGTCAATGGTTAGGTATGCATCCCAGCTTATTTCTCTTTAGACTGAATCTCAAGCAGATCCAGAGTTACTCAGGATCAGAACAATATTTGAAAGGCATTACCAGAATCCAGACAAGATGGTGGAGCAATACCTGATGCCCAGTGGTCTAGGGTAGCCGATTCCTGTTCTGCTCTCCAGGCTCCTGTCCATTCTGTGGATCAACTCATATTGCTCCAATTCATTTTGTTTTGCTTGCATAAGCCAGAATTAACTTCTGTTGCTTGTAAACAAAGAGAGTTAACCAAAGACATACAGTATATCAGAGTATAGAGACCTACTTTACTCTCGGTCGTTGCCTGCATGAGTCTTCTTTATATGGATGTATCACAGTTTATTTAACCACTCCCTTGTAAGTGGACATTTAAGTTAGTGTTCTGTAAATAAAAGGTCAGAATATACGTCTGTATACAGTATATATTCTTGCATATCCACCTTTGGACAGATGTGTGAATGTGTTTTGTAGAAATACATTTGTAGAAATGGAACTGCTGGGTCAAAGAATTAGTAGATTTTTAATAACATCAAACAGCGTTGAAGGCCCCCATATAAGAATAACAACTACTGATTGAAGACATAACTAATTAAAAAAATTAATGACAGCTTATTTGTAATAACTTCTTATTGTCACTGAGTGAAAAGGTAATTCTCGTTGAATTTACGAAAAGTGACTAATAGGAAATTTAGAAAACTCAGAGAATATATAAAAACACAAAGAAAAGCCAACCACCAAGTTGCTTATAATTCTCTCACCAACAGTGGCAGAATTACATTTAGTCATCATCATTATTCTTATATCCAGTTTTATAGTTATTTTTGAAGAGGATTATTATCAACTATCAACTCTGTCATAGCTGGAAGTAGAGGCCACTAAAACAGATTTCTTGAACTCCAAGTACTGTATATGGATTTTCTACTTTTTTTTTGTTTTTGATTACTAATTTAGTTGCTAGAGGTCAGAGAACATACTCTATATGGTTCCAGCCTCTTGAAATTTATTAGGAGTTACTTCATGGCCTGTTATCAATTGTGGTTACATTTTACATGTGCCTGTGAAGAATGTGCCTTATCTAGTTTGGGACAGTATTCTATGTACTTGCTTTGAATTGGGTTTGCTAGTTGTATTCTTCAGATCTTTTACATCTATACTGATTTTGTTCAGTTGGCCTGATAGTAGCAGAGAAATAGATGTTAAAATATCCTACTATGATTGTGGATTTACCTACTACTTGTTATAATTCTGTTAATTTTTGATTCATGTATTTTGAGGTTATGTTGTTAGGTGCATACAAATTTAGAATTCCTGCATTTTCCTGATAAGTAAATATTTGTTATTTATTTGCCTCTGTTTACTCCAGTAGTACTTTTGACTGAAAATATATTTTGTTTTATTTCACAGTTTCCATTTTGTTAGTTTATATGGCATATATTTTTCCTCTTTTTAAAAATATTTTGCCTTCAACCATTATACTTAATGCCTTTTAAACAGTGTATAGTGGTTTGTTTTGTTTTGTTTTTAAATCCAGTTGGATGGTCTTTGTCATTTAAATGGAGCATTTAGTACATTTATAGTTAATGTAATTATTGATATATTACAGAGTGTCTCCTATCTATCTAGCCTATCCTCTCTTATTTTTCTTTTCTCTTTTATGTTTTTGGATAAATTTTATTGAAGAGTTTTTATTATCTCATGCTTTGCTCTAGGAGTTTGAAAGTTTTACTTATATTATTTTGGTATTTACATGGTTATTAAATCTATCTTTGACATATCAAAGTCTTATATTAGGACTTTTAACTTTATTATGAACATTAGTGATAGCCACTTTAATGCTATTTATTCTCTACTGATTAATATGACATTGTGCATTTTAATTTTATATATTACAAAAGCCAGTAAGACATTAGTATTATTGTTTTGTACATTCAGTATTCATTTTGACACATCACATATTTACCATATTTTTTTTTGCTCTTTCCTCTTTTTGTATCTCTGTTCTTTCATCTGGGATAATCTTCATTCGGCTTAAAGAATACTTTTTAATATGTTTTTAGTAAGTATCTGGTGACAAATTCTTCTAGTCTTTTAGAATGAAAATGTCTTTATTTTGGCTTCATTGGGAATTAATTTTTTTAATTTGCCAGTTTGACAGGTGATAATGGTATTATACTGCTTTAATTTGCATATATTTTATATATTTACTATCTTTTTTCTTTCTTCTCTTGGGTACTTAATTTTTTACAAAGTTAAAAGCTTCTTTTTTCTTTCTGTTTCTTTTGTCTTTTTGCAGGAGAGGAGGAGAGGCTGAATTTTTCATATAACTGGGGTTAAAATACTATTATGATTTTGGTAACTTATCTGTTTATTGTGCACAGGTGTTCATGCACACACACAGACACAAGACACCTGTCTAAGAGCTGCCTATGGCTAGTAAGTTAGCTCACATAAAGTTAGTAAAGTTAGTAAGTTAGTAAGTTGCTCACATAGAGTGGGCAAACATTTTGTTAACACCACAAGATGTATAAAACATTCTGTAAATGTTTTTTTATAAAAAATTCTGTAAAAAATTTTGATTTCTTGGGACAAACTTTTATTTCTGATAAAGCCTATTAGTTCAGAAGGATATCTTGGTACCATAAAAAGACATCAGAAAAATTACAAATTATATTCAATATGTACTTTATTATTCTGTAGGTGCAATAATGAAAGAAAACCTGGGTGACAGTCAACTTGTAGAGCTAAAAGGGATCCTAGAGACAACATAGCTAACACCTAGGATTTCTTACAACTTAAAAGAGGTACAGATCAGTCCTATCTTCTAAGACTTCCAAAATGTTAGAAACAAAGAAATACCTAAACCAGCTTACAACATTTACAACATTTTTTAAAGTTTGAAAATTTCAAATTAAAATTTAGTCAGCATACAAAATACAATGCAACATAACTGCATTGGTCACAAGTTATAGTTTTTAAAAACAAATACTAACACCACATTACACGGGCAGTGAGTTCAGATAATGAGACATAAATTTAAAGTTTTGTGGAGAACGTTATCTATTATCCATCCTTGAGTATCTTTCTCTGATTACATGTAAAACAATACATAGAGTTCATGTTTCAGCATCTACACCTAAGGCTTTAAATCCTAGGCCAAATGACCCACTTAGCCACTTTTTTTCATTTTACTGATGACAAAATGGAAGCCCAAAGGGGGAACTGCTTTGTCCAGCATTGTTTCACTGAGTGGCAGAGCCCGGGCTGGAGCCAGAACTCTGAATGCTAGACCAATGTTTTCTCATCTGAGTGCGTTCTCTCTCTTTGCTACAATGTTTCAGTAAGAGGAGATTTTTCTGTTGAAATTTCATTGAAGGGAAGAGATAATCCTGGGCCAATAGAAATTCACTCCTTCAATGAAATATTTTATTTTAAAAGTTACCTGAAAGTTTATGGTTATTCTCTTATCCCTCCTGCCCTTGTTTAAGTTATATATTGATGAATAACAGAGCACCCCAAAACTTAGTGGCTTAAAAAGATAATAATTTATTATTATTCACAGTACTTACATTAGGAATGCTAGTAGAGCTTATCTGGGCAGTTCTTCTGTTCCATATGGGGTGGGCTGGGCTGGGAGCTACAAGAAGATGCTACTTACTTGTCCCACATTGCATCTCTGAACTTCACCATGTGTCCTTCTTTCTCCATGTGGTGTTTCATCATTTAGTATTCTGGCCCAAGCTTTTTTAGAGCGTGGCATCTGGCTTTCTACATTCAAAGTGGAAGCTCTTAAAGGCCTCTTGAAGACCTTGACCAGAACTGGCAGAGTGTCACCCCCACCATATTCCACCAGCCAAAGCAGGTCACAGGCAGGACCAGATTCAGAAAAAGGGGCAGAGCATTTACCTCTTGATGGTTGGAATGACATGCAGGTACAGGGTGGGAAGGAATGGAGGGAAGTCGTCTTTGGATACTATTCACCACTCTCCCTTAGCACGTACTTGGTATTTCTTTTCTGAAGACCAGAACACATTGCTTCTTTCAAACTTGTTTTTATTTTAAAGCATAAATTAGAACATGAGTTGCACATATGCTTACCCACTTGGTCCTTTCCTTATTGACTAAAGATAGAACAGACTTGTTCTAAACAGGCTTCAGTTAATGCAAAGTATGTAGGCCACCCCTATAGAAACTTGCTTCATAATCAAGAATTCATGTAATGTTTTAGTTTTTCTTTTGCCTCAGCCCTCCTGGTATTAGCCAATAAAAGAATTATAGTTTTAATAACTAATTGACACAGCTGATTTTATCGATTTTAATAAATAATCAAACATGCCTAAAAGCAAAAACATCAAACAAATGATTTAAATCCCTAAAACCTTGCCTGTGCTAATCATGAAACTCAGTTAAATGACTAAGATAAAACAGATTAGTGTCATTAGGCAAAAAAAGAACATGCACCAATTACAGAATATGTCTTATCAGTTTGCGTAATAAAAACCTCAAATGCTAGATGAGCAGCTGTGCTCTCACACATTTGTGGAGTGTTTCAGACTCTTATTTTAAATAGTCATCCAAGGGAAACCAATAACCACAGCATAAGAAAGAGGAAGGGAACGTGTATTAAGGACCCGCCCTTCCCTCATGGCGTTCTGTCTTTTTGTATTTTTCCTGAGCCTTATAAAGTTTGGCGAAGCTGGATACAAGGACTCAGAGATGAAGTAAGTAGTCCAAGGACCTACAGCTAATGAGAGGTGGAAGTAGGATTTGTACCCAGGTCTTAGTGGTTAACCAAGTCCATGTGATTTCTACCACTCCTATGCTACTTCTCAAAAGGGAATAAAACCACAGCTTATCAGGAGCAATGCTCCTTGGATCAACCCTAAGACCTTTCCTGTTTATTTTTTTATTTTTTCCTTTTTTTTAAAATTATACTTTAAGTTTTAGGGTACATGTGCACAACGTGCAGGTTAGTTACATATGTATACATGTGCCATGTTGGTGTGCTGCACCCATTAACTCGTCATTTAACATGTTAATGCTATCCCTCCCCCCTCCCCCCACCCCATAACAGGCCCCGGTGTGTGATGTTCCCTTTCCTGTGTCCATGTGCTCTCATTGTTCAATTCCTACCTATGAGTGAGAACATGCGGTGTTTGGTTTTTTGTCCTTGCGATAGCTTGCTGAGAATGATGGTTTCCAGCTTCATCCATGTCCCTACAAAGGACATGAACTCATCATTTTTTATGGCTGCATAGTATTCCATGGTGTATATGTGCCACATTTTCTTAATCCAGTCTATCATTGTTGGACGTTTGGGTTGGTTCCAAGTCTTTGCTATTGTGAATAGTGCCACAATAAACATATGTGTGCATGTGTCTTTATAGCAGCATGATTTATAATCCTTTGGGTATATACCCAGTAATGGGATTGCTGGATCAAATGGTATTTCTAGTTTAAGATCCCTGAGGAATCGCCACTCTGACTTCCACAATGGTTGAACTAGTTTACAGTCCCACCAACAGTGTAAAAGTGTTCCTATTTCTCCACATCCTCTCCAGCACCTGTTGTTTCCCGACTTTTTAATGATCGCCATTCTAACTGGTGTGAGATTGAATCTCACTGTGGTTTTGATTTGCATTTCTCTGATGGCCAGTGATGATGAGCATTTTTTCATGTGTCTGTTGGCTGCATAAATGTCTTCTTTTGAGAAGTGTCTGTTCATATCCTTCACTTTTTGATGGGGCTGTTTGTTTTTTACGTGTAACTTTGTTTGAGTTCATTGTAGATTCTGGATATTAGCCCTTTGTCAGATGAGTAGACTGCAAAAATTTTCTCCCATTCTGTAGGTTGCATGTTCACTCTGATGGTAGTTTTTTTTTTGCTGTGCAGAAGCTCTTTAGTTTAATTAGATCCCATTTGTCAATTTTGGCTTTTGTTGCCATTGCTTTTGGTGTTTTAGACATGAAGTCCTTGCCCATGCCTATGTCCTGAATGGTATTGCTTAGGTTTTCTTCTAGGGTTTTTATGGTTTTAGGTCTAACATGTAAGTCTTTAATCCATCTTGAATTAATTTTTGTATAAGGTATAAGGAAGAGATCCAGTTTCAGCTTTCTACATATGGCTAGCCAGTTTTCCCAGCACCATTTGTTAAATGGGGAATCCTTTCCCCATTTCTTGTTTTTGTCAGGTTTGTCAAAGATCAGATGGTTGTAGATATGCGGCATTATTTCTGAGGGCTCTGTTCTGTTCCATTGGTCTATATATCTGTTTTGGTACCATTACCATGCTGTTTTGGTTACTGTAGCCTTGTAGTATAGTCTGAAGTCAGGTAGCGTGATGCCTCCAGCTTTGTTCTTTTGGCTTAGGATTGACTTGGCGATGTGGGCTCTTTTTTGGTTCCATATGAACTTTAAAGTAGTTTTTTCCAATTCTGCGAAGAAAGTCATTGGTAGCTTGATGGGGATGGCATTGAATCTCTAAATTACCTTGGGCAGTATGGCCACTTTCACGATATTGATTCTTCCTACCCATGAGCATGGAATGTTCTTCCATTTGTTTGTATCCTCTTTTCTTTCATTGAGCAGTGGTTTGTAGTTCTCCTTGAAGAGGTCCTTCGCATCCCTTGTAAGTTGGATTCCTAGGTATTTTATTCTCTTTGAAGCAATTGTGAATGGGAGTTCACTCATGATTTGGCTCTCTGTTATTGGTGTACAAGAATGCTTGTGATTTTTGCACATTGATTTTGTATCCTGAGACTTTGCTGAAGTTGCCTATCAGCTTAAGGAGATTTTGGGCTGAGACGATGGGGTTTTCTAGATATACAATCGTGTCATCTGCAAACAGGGACAATTTGACTTCCTGTTTTCCTACTTGAATATACCCTTTATTTCTTTCTCCTGCCTGATTGCCCTGGCCAGAACTTCCAACACTATGTTGAATAGGAGTGGTGAGAGAGGGCATCCCTGTCTTGTGCCAGTTTTGAAAGGGTATGCTTCCAGTTTTTGCCCATTCAGTATGATATTGGCTGTGGGTTTGTTATAAATAGCTCTTATTATTTTGAGATACGTCCCATCAATACCTAATTTATTGAGAGTTTTTTGCATGAAGCGTTGTTGAATTTTGTGAAAGGCCTTTTCTTCATCTGTTGAGGTAATCATATGGTTTTTGTCTTTGGTTCTGTTTATATGCTGGATTATGTTTATTGATTTGCATATGTTGAACCAGCCTTGCATCCCAGGGATGAAGCCCACTTGATCATGGTGGATAAGCTTTTTGATGTGCTGCTGGATTTGGTTTGCCAGTATTTTATTGAGGATTTTTGCATCCATGTTCGTCAGGGATATTGGTCTAAGATTCTCTTTTCTTGTTGTGTCTCTGCCAGGCTTTGGTATCAGGATGATCCTGGCCTCATAAAATGAGTGAGGGAGGATTCCGTCTTTTTCTATCGATTGGAATAGTTTCAGAAGGAATGGTACCAGCTCCTCCTTGTACCTCTGGCAGAATTCGGCTGTGAATCCATCTGGTCCTGGACTTTTTTTGGTTGGTAAGCTATTAATTATTGCCTCAATTTCAGAGCCTGTTATTGGTCTATTCAGATATTCAGCTTCTTCCTGATTTATTCTTGGGAGGGTGTATGTGTTGAGGAATTTATCCATTTCTCCTAGATTTTCTAGTTTATTTGCGTAGAGGTGTTTATAGTATTTTATGGTAGTTTGTATTTCTGTGGGATCGGTGGTGATATCCCCTTTATCATTTTTTATTGCGTCTATTTGATTCTTCTCTCTTTTCTTCTTTATTAGTCTTGCTAGCAGTCTATCAATTTTGTTGATCTTTTCAAAAAACCAGCTCCTGGATTCATTGATTTTTTTGAAGGGTATTTTGTGTCTCTATTCCCTTCAGTTCTGCTCTGGTCTTAGTTATTTCTTGCCTTCTGCTAGCTTTTGAATGTGTTTGCTCTTGCTTCTCTAGTTGTTTTAATTGTGATGTTAGGGTGTCAATTTTAGATCTTTCCTGCTTTCTCTTGTGGGCATTTAGTGCTATAAATTTCCCTCTACACACTGCTTTGAATGTGTCCCAGAGATTCTGGTATGTTGTGTCTTTGTTCTCATTGGTGTCAAAGAACATCTTTATTTCTGCCTTCATTTCGTTATGGACCAGTAGTCATTCAGGAGCAGGTTGTTCAGTTTCCATGTAGTTGAGTGGTTTTGAGTGAGTTTCTTAATCCTGAGTTCTAGTTTGATTGCACTGTGGTCTGAGAGACAGTTTGTTATAATTTCTATTCTTTTACATTTGCTGAGGAGTGCTTTACTTCCAACTACGTGGTCAATTTTGGAATAAGTGCAATGTGGTGCTGAGAAGAATGTATATTCTGTTGATTTGGGGTGGAGAGTTCTGTAGATGTCTATTAGGTCTGCTTGGTGCAGAGCTGAGTTCAATTCCTGGATATCCTTGTTAACTTTCTGTCTCGTTGGTCTGTCTAATGTTGACAGTGGGGTGTTAAAGTCTCCTGTTATTATTGTGTGGGAGTCTAAGTCTCTTTCTAGATCTCTAAGGACTTGCTTTATGAATCTGGGTGCTCCTGTATTGGGTGCATATATATTTAGGATAGTTAGCTCTTCATGTTGAATTGTTCCCTTTACCATTATGTAATGGCCTTCTTTGTCTCTTTTGATCTTTGTTGGTTTAAAGTCTGTTTTATCAGAGACTAGGATTGCAATCTCTGCCTTTTTTTGTTTTCCTGTTTATTGCCAAACCTTTGCCATAGCACCAAGGGGAAGATGGATGCTATTTTCACTGATGTCATTCTTGTGTCTTAGGGTTCCTGTTAAAACCCCAACTTCCTGTTAATAACCTATTTGTAATTTCAGCATATGTAATGTCTTTGGAGTAATTGGCTCCAGAGTGGTGTATGTGCCATTGTATTAGTTAGTTCTTTTGCTGCTATAAAGAACTGGGTAATTCTTTACTGCTTTCCTAGACTGGGTAATTTATAAAGGAAAGAGGCTTAATTGACTCACAGTTCCACATTGTTGGGGAGGCCTCAGGAAACTTACAAACATGGCAGAAGGCAAAGGAGCAGCAGGCACCTTCTTCACAGGGCTTTAGGACGGAGTGAGTGCAAACAGGGGAAATGCCAGACGCTTATAAAACCGTAAGATCTCGTGAGACTCACTGACTATCGTGAGAACAGCATGCGGGTTATGCTGTTGCCTGGTTCCAACCTTGACAGCAGGATTCAGTTACCTTCACCTGGTTCCAACCTTGACTCATGGGGATTGTAGGGATTACAATTCAAGGTGAGAGCCAAACTATATCAGCCGTATACTGCCCTGGTTTTTATACTTTGGGGTATTACTCAAGGGTTCTTCACCTTTTTATACCCTTTTATTTTTAATTACTGTAGATACATAATAGTTTTACATATTTCTGAGGTACATGCTATCATCTGTTTTTTGTAAAGTTTACTGGAACACCATGACTTTATTTATATATTGTCTATGGCTACCTCTAAGAAAATAAAAAAAACAAAAACAAAAAGTCTTCCAGTTTGTTATGCAGAGTAATGCAATTTTCCTTAGTTCTCCCTTAAAACTCCATTCCAGGTCTCCTTTCAATTCCAAAGATTTGGTCAAAGCTTTGAAAATACCTATTGTTAGGACAAATGATGTTCTTAAATTTAGGGCCCCTCTTCTCAGCCCTAATATGTGGGTAAGGAGAGTTTGTTTTTTCTATTAGTCATTCAGAATGTGTATAATTTGTCTGTAAATTTAACAAAGCCAACTTTGACCCCTGAGTGCTTTCATTTAGTTGAAGATTTAAGAGAGTGAAGAGACTCCATAATTGTATGTGAGACTGAAATGAAGAGTTTACTTTTTTTTTTTTTTTACTATGGAAGTGAAGTCAATTGGTTAAGAAGTGTCTGAAAACTGTGGGTATTTCAGTTCCATTTCTCTGATACTGTAGCAAAGAAAACAAAGATTGGCAAAATCCTATAATGCCATTCAAACATAGCCTGGGAGGGAATCCAAGAACACAGGCTCTAAAACAAATAAATCACTTGCTATTATGAAGTATGGAAAGCACAGTGATCTCAGACCTAAAGAAGGAAATAATCACTGCTCATACTGTGTTTGAAAACACAAGTATTAAAGAGAGAACTGTGGAAACTTACTCTGGAAGTTTCAGATGAAATAAATTCCCAGAGATGAGTGCATCTGACAACCAGAAATGGCAATGCTGTGAGTTAAAGGTGATATGACCTTTAGGCCAGAAGAGAAAGGGATGGTGTGAATGGTCTCAACCCCTTTCTCTAGCTCCCTCCTGGACTGAGCAGGAGAGCCTGCTGGTTCCAATCCATGATCCAGAGCTGGAGGAAAGAGATGTGACTCCAACCTGAAATCATGAAGCTTGAAGTTATTTTCAAGCAGCAGTGTCTGTTGGTCTCTGGGGAAGGTAAAATCTCTTTTACCTGCTATGGGAGTCAAAAAATGGCTCCTCAAAAATGTCTGCATCCTATCCTTGGAACCTCTGACTTTGTTACCTTTACAAGGGAAAGGGGACTTTGTAGATGTGATTAAGAATCTTGAGATGTGAAGCATTTTTTTTTGTTGATTATCCAGGTGGGCTCAATGTCATCACAAGGGTGCTTAAGAGGGAAAGAGGAAGCCATGAGGGTCAGAGTCAAAGGAAGACTTGAAGATACTACACTGTGGACTTTACAGATGAAGGAAGGGGCGAAAACCAAGAATGTGGGAAGCCTCTAGAAGCTAGAGAAGGCAAGGAAACAAATTTTCCACTAGAGCCTCCAGAAGGAACACAGCCCTGCTGACCCACTGTAATGTCTGACCTCTAGATGTGTAAGGTAATACATTTTTGTTTTTTTAAGGCACTAAATTTGTGGTAATTTGTTACATCAGCCATAGAAAACTGGTGTACTTACTTGCCCCTTTTTATTCTACTACCAAGAAGGGTCTTTGACATGACCCAGTGAAATCAGAAGACATGAATTGGGCCAAACTGTAGAAGGTGCAACTTTGAGTGTGATGTAGAGAATGGTGAGGCTTTGCTATGGCAAAGTTTTCTGTTTCTTACCTTTGGTTGTCAATGGGAAGTTCTCGTACATAGATAGGATGGTATAAGGGTCTTGGGGCCTCTTCTACCATACAAGGAAGCACCGTTCTTCCTTTTTATCTGCCCTAAAAGGCTGAGTAAAGAAGATAACTGTGATCAATAATCTACTATCAAGTTTGTAGACTCTGGAGCAAGATCATCTAGTTTTGAAACATACTTGCTGTGTCATTTTAAGCAAGTCAGTTAATTTTGGTTTTCCCATTTTTGAGAAAAGGATAAAATTAACTACCTGTTCCTTTATTTAGGTAAAACACTTGAACAGTTTCTGACATATAGTAAATGTGATGATGATGATGATGATGATGGTGATAATGATGATTTTAAGTTCCTAATTTGTCTAGGTTTTGACTCTGGCTTTGTTATTTTTAGGTTTGTAGTCTTGCCTAGTTTTTTAAAGCCTGAATGAGTTTCTTTTTTTAAAAAAAATATAAACTAGAAGCAATAAGAGTAGCCTCCTCAAAGGTTGTTATGAGGAGTAAAATCATACATATAAAGCATTTGGCACATAGTAAGTGCTCAGTTATAGTCAGTCATGTTGCTTTATGAATTGTAGTCAATGGAGCTCCAGGCAAAGGAGGCCAGTACATGAGCCTCCCTAGGATGTAATTCTTCTTCATCTTCTTTCATTCCGCTTCTCCTTCTCTTTCTTTCAGGGTAGTAAGACTGAAAGTCTCAGAAAGGCACTGTTACATTCTTATTCCACAACTATGCAACTCGAAACTGGGGTCCTCAGCAGTGAGCGAGGGGTGAGAGAAGACACTGTATAAACATGGCACATCCTCCTGGAAAGTCAACTTTACTCAAAGGTAAATAATTTAACATATTTTTCTTTTTAAAACACACATGGATGTATTATGAAGGAGAATGCAAATTTTGCATGAATTTTTAAGAATAGGCGTGGATTATCCAACCACTTTCTTATTGCAGCTTTAGAAACCCAGCTCAAACTAGCTGAAGCAGAAAAGACACTACTGCGCCTATAAGTTGAAACTTTGGAGGGATAAATTTCAGAGGTGTGGCTAGATCCAAGGGCTCTCTGGAAAACTCTGTGAAAAAAATGCTTCCTCAAGTCCAGAAACCAGAAGCTCAGGAAATTCTTGCTTGGTTCCTCTTGTTAGAGGCAAAGATTATTCAACGACCTACAGGGTAGCGTTTGGCTAACATAATCTGCCTTCCAATGGAGTAAGAATGTCTGTACTCTTTCCTTCACCTACCCCCAAGACATGGAGGCGTCTAAAAGATAAATAAAACTTGGCAACTGACCGAAGGAGGAAGAGGGGATTTCAGGCAAAATCAACGCTGTTCACTACGAGGAGATTTCAGAAAGGTTGCCTGCTTCTGGGGAGCATAGTCCCTGATTCCTCAAGACATACGTTTATTCTTTTCTTCAATGTATTTGCCTGCAGTCAAAACAAAACCATTACCTTTAGCCAAGTTCATACATTTCAGCCAAATCCATATGCATCGGATCAGTTCTGTAGGTTATGGGTGAGCATGAACATATAAAAGAGGCACCTGCCTGTGCCTATCTACTCCATGGAGTTTGAAAAGGGGCCACTTATGGAGAATGTCTTTAGGGACAGAACCAACCACCCTGTCTTTCCTCCAACTCTCAAAGTAACTTCTGGCTTTAATCCTCATGTGTCTATGCTGGAGTTTAAGAAAAATGTTTTTCATAGAATTCATGTGTATGATATTGCATGAGTTGTCCATCTTTGTATATATCTCAAGACTTGTGGTGTTAGTTAAAGATTCAGAGCTCTGTGTCCTGAACACAGAGTAATACCAGCATTACTAAGGATGATCATGGGATTTTAAAATTCCTCCCTTAGATAGATCTTACGAACTTAGGTTACCAATCAACATAAGTTAAGACAAAAAGAGCAAATTTAGATGTAAAACCATCTTGGGGCCAGGTGCTATGGCTCACGCCTGTAATCCCAGCACTTTGGGAGGCCGAGGCGGGCGGATCACGAGGTCAGGAGATCGAGACCATCCTGGCCAACACGGTGAAACCCTGTCTCTACTAAAAATACAAAAAAATTAGCCGGGCATGGTGGCAGGCGCCTGTAGTCCCAGCTACTAGGGAGGCTGAGGCAGGAGAATGGTGTGAACCCTGGAAGCGGAGCTTGCAGTGAGCCAAGATCATGCCACTGCACTGCAGCCTGGGCGACAGAGCGAGACTCCGTCTCAAAAAAAACCAAACCAACAAACAAACAAAAAAAACCATCTTGGGACTTCCCTCAGCATTTTGGGAAATGTCTGCGATTTAAAAAAAAGTACTGGATGGCCAGAAGTGCTGTTCTTTTTTTTTTTTAAATGTTAACAAGTGGTTTATTTACCCAGTGTACAGGGAAAATCAACCTATACATCTTGTCTTTGGTAATTGAGACATTACTTAGTATCTGCAATGTTTAGAAATTTGCATTGTTGACATTTCCTGTCATCAGGTCTTACTTGAGGTGTCTTTCTTTCTTTTTTTATTATACTTTAAGTTCTAGGGTACATGTGCACAATGTGCAGGTTTGTTACATATGTATACATGTGCAATGTTGGTGTGCTGCACCCATTAACTCGTCATTTACATTAGGTATATCTCCTAATGCTATCCCTCCCCGCTTCCCCCACCCCACGACAGGCCCCGGTGTGTGATGTTCCCCTTCCTGTGTCCAAGTGTTCTCATTGTTCAATTCCCACCTATGAGTGAGAACATGTGGTGTTTGCTTTTTTGTCCTTGTGATAGTTTGCTGAGAATGATGGTTTCCAGCTTCATCCGTGTCCCTACAAAGGACATGAACTCATCAATTTTTATGGCTGCATAGTATTCCATGGTGTATATGTGCCACATTTTCTTAATCCAGTCTGTCATTGATGGACATTTGGGTTGGTTGCAAGTCTTTGCTGTTGTGAATAGTGCCGCAATAAACAGACATGTGCTTGTGCCTTTATAGCAGCATGATTTATAATCCTTTGGGTATATACCCAGTAATGGGATGGCTGGGTCAAATGGTATTTCTAGTTCTAGATCCCTGAGGAATCGCCACACTGTCTTCCACAATGGATGAACTAGTTTACAGTCCCACCAGCAGTGTAAAAGTGTTCCTATTTCTCCACATCCTCTCCAGCACCTGTTGTTTCCTGACTTTTTAATGATTGCCATTCTAACTGGTGTGAGATGGAATCTCATTGTGGTTTTGATTTGCATTTCTCTGATGGCCAGTGATGATGATCATTTTTTCATGTGTCTGTTGGCTGCATAAATGTCTTCTTTTGAGAAGACATTGAGATCCTTTTGAGAAGGATCTCTTCACATCCTTCACCCACTTTGTGATGGGGTTGTTTGTTTTTTTCGTGTAACTTTGTTTGAGTTCATTGTAGATTCTGGATATTAGCCCTTTGTCAGATGAGTAGATTGCAAAAATTTTCTCCCATTCTGTAGGTTGCCTGTTCACTCTGATGGTAGTTTCTTTTGCTGTGCAGAAGCTCTTTAGTTTAATTAGATCCCATTTGTCAATTTTGGCTTTTGTTGCCATTGCTTTTGGTGTTTTAGACATGAAGTCCTTGCCCATGCCTATGTCCTGAATGGTACTGCTTAGAATTTCTTCTAGGGTTTTTATGGTTTTAGGTCTAACATGTAAGTCTTTAATCCATCTTGAATTAATTTTTGTATAAGGTGTAAGGAAGAGATCCACTTTCAGCTTTCTACATATGGCTAGCCAGTGTTCCCAGCACCATTTATTAAATAGGGAATTCTTTCCCCATTTCTTGTTTTTGTCAGGTTTGTCAAAGATCAGATGGTTGTAGATATGCGGCATTATTTTTGAGGGCTCTGTTCTGTTCCATTGGTCTATATATCTGTTTTGGTACCAGTACCATGCTGTTTTGGTTACTGTAGCCTTGTAGCATAGTTTGAAGTCAGGTAGCGTGATGCCTTCAGCTTTGTTCTTTTGGCTTAGGATTGACTTGGCGATGTGGGCTCTTTTTTGGTTCTATATGAACTTTAAAGTAGTTTTTTCCAATTCTGTGAAGAAAGTCATCTGTAGCTTGATGGGGATGGCATTGAATCTCTAATTACCTTGGGCAGTATGGCCACTTTCACGATATTGATTCTTCCTACCCATGAGCATGGAATGTTCTTCCATTTGTTTGTATCTTCTTTTATTTCCTTGAGCAGTGGTTTGTAGTTCTCCTTGAAGAGGTCTTTCACGTCCCTTGTAAGTTGGATTCCTAGGTATTTTATTCTCTTTGGAGCAATTGTGAATGGGAGTTCACTCATGATTTGGCTCTCTGTCTGTTATTGGTGTATAAGAACGCTTGTGATTTTTGCACATTGATTTTGTATCCTGAGACTTTGCTGAAGTTGCCTATCAGCTTAAGGAGATTTTGGGCTGAGACGATGGGGTTTTCTAGATATACAATCGTGTCATCTGCAAACAGGGACAATTTGACTTCCTCTTTTCCTAATTGACTACCCTTTATTTCCTTCTCCTTCCTGATTGCCCTGGCCAGAACTTCCAACACTATGTTGAATAGGAGTGGTGAGAGAGGGCATCCCTGTCTTGTGCCAGTTTTCAAAGGGAATGCTTCCAGTTTTTGCCCATTCAGTATGATATTGGCTGTGGGTTTGTCATAAATAGCTCTTATTATTTTGAGAAACATCCCATCAATACCTAATTTATTGATAGGTTTTAGCATGAAGTGTTGTTGAATTTTGTGAAAGGCCTTTTCTTCATCTATTGAGGTAATCATGTGATTTTTGTCTTTGGTTCTGTTTATATGCTGGATTATGTTTATTGATTTGCATATGTTGAACCAGCCTTGCATCCCAGGGATGAAGCCCACGTGATCATGGTGGATAAGCTTTTTGATGTGCTGCTGGATTTGGTTTGCCAGTATTTTATTGAGGATTTTTGCATCGATGTTCATCAGGGATATTGGTCTAAAATTCTCTTTTTTTGTTGTGTCTCTGCCAGGCTTTGGTATCAGAATGATGCTGGCCTCATAAAATGAGTGAGGGAGGATTCCCTCTTTTTCTATCAATTGGAATAGTTTCAGAAGGAATGGTACCAGCTCCTTCTTGTACCTCTGATAGAATTCGGCTGTGAATCCATCTGGTTCTGGACTTTTTTTGTTGGTAAACTATTAATTATTGCCTCAATTTCAGAGCCTGTTATTGGTCTATTCAGAGATTCAGCTTCTTCCTGGTTTATTCTTGGGAGGGTGTATGTGCTGAGGAATTTATCCATTTCTTCTAGATTTTCGAGTTTATTTGCGTAGAGGTTTTTATAGTATTCTCTGATGGTAGTTTGTATTTCTGTGGGATCGGTGGTGATATCCCCTTTATCATTTTTTATTGTGTCTATTTGATTCTTCTCTCTTTTCTTCTTTATTAGTCTTGCTAGCAGTCTATCAATTTTGTTGATCTTTTCAAAAAACCAGCTCCTGGATTCATTGATTTTTTGAAGGGTTTTTTTGTGTCTCTCTCTCCTTTAGTTCTGCTCTGGTCTTAGTTATTTCTTGCCTTCTGCTAGCTTTTGAATGTGTTTGCTCTTGCCTCTCTAGTTGTTTTAATTGTGATATTAGGGCGTCAATTTTAGATCTTTCCTGCTTTCTCTTGTGGGCATTTAGTGCTATAAATTTCCCTCTACACACTGCTTTGAATATGCCCCAGAGATTGTGGTATGTTGTGTCTTTGTTCTCATTGGTGTCAAAGAACATCTTTATTTCTGCCTTCATTTCGTTATGGACTCAGTAGTCATTCAGGAGCAGGTTGTTCAGTTTCCATGTAGTTGAGTGGTTTTGAGTGAGTTTCTTAATCCTGAGTTCTAGTTTGATTGCACTGTGGTCTGAGAGATAGTTTGTTATAATTTCTGTTCTTTTACATTTGCTGAGGAGTGCTTTACTTCCAACTACGTGGTCAATTTTGGAATAAGTGCAATGTGGTGCTGAGAAGAATGTATATTCTGTTGATTTGGGGTGGAGAGTTCTGTAGATGTCTATTAGGTCTGCTTGGTGCAGAGCTGAGTTCAATTCCTGGATATCCTTGTTAACTTTCTGTCTCGTTGGTCTGTCTAATGTTGACAGTGGGGTGTTAAAATCTCCCGTTATTATTGTGTGGGAGTCTGAGTCTCTTTCTAGATCTCTAAGGACTTGCTTTATGAATCTGGGTGCTCCTGTATTGGGTGCATATATATTTAGTATAGTTAGCTCTTCATGTTGAATTGTTCCCTTTACCATTATGTAATGGCCTTCTTTGTCTCTTTTGATCTTTGTTGGTTTAAAGTCTGTTTTATCAGAGACTAGGATTGCAAACCCTGCCTTTTTTTGTTTTACATTTGCTTGGTAGATCTTCCTCCATCCCTTTATTTTGAGCCTATGTGTGTCTCTGCACTTGAGATGGGTCTCCTGAATACAGCGCACTGATGGGTCTTGACTCTTTATCCAATTTGCCAGTCTGTGTCTTTTAATTGGAGCATTTAGCCCATTTACAGTTACGGTTAATATTGTTATGTGTGAATTTGATCCTGTCATTATGATGTTAGCTGGTTATTCTGCTCGTCAGTTGATGCAGTTTCTTCCTAGCATCGATGGTCTTTACAATTTGGCATGTTTTTGCAGTGGCTAGTACCGGTTGTTCCTTTCCATGTTTGTGCTTCCTTCAGGAGCTCTTGTAGGGCTGACCTGGTGGTGACAAACAGAAGTGCTGTTCTTAGGAATTAATATTCCATATTAACACATTCAAGGGCCTGAGAAGTCTTGCAGTAAGGAACCCTGTTTGGCTTTGTTTGACAGCCTTTGTCACACTTATTGGCAACTCGAGTAACAACTATTAAAATTTGGTGGAATGTGAGTTCCCTGAATCCTCTCTGTGAAGAAATGCTTCTTCAAGTCCAGAATCCAGAAGCTCAGGAAATTCTTGCTTGGCTCTCTTTTCATAGGCAGAAACAATCCAAAGGCCTTAAAGATAGAGTTAAAAATGCACTTGTGCATCACAACCAGACAAATGATGGTGTTCCTGCAGCATATGAGGGACTGGGCCGAGCACCAGTTGCAATTATGTGATTAGCCAAATCCCCACGTCAATTTTGCAGAAAAGAGTACTAAATATGGATCTAAAAGTCATGTTTATTCCCTTTTATTCTTTCCTTTAGCCTTCTCTGTCTCCTCAATTCTTTATTTTTCCACAATCAAGAGCTAAGAGATTAATGCAGAAAGCAAAAATTCAGCAGGAACATGGGTCTTCAGGCACCCTAGACGAAAGAGTACAATTTTTGACCTCTCCTAGGAAATGACCAAAGGAACTGAAATTATGCAAATGCTCTGGATTTGCACTGATTTTCTTCTATTAGTCTGCCCACCAATATGGAGACTGTGGCATCTGTGGTAGTGGCAGATGAGTCAACAGAACCAGGCCTGGCTGCAGGCAAACTTGTCAAAGAGTTGGTGGTGTTTATTGCAGAGTCTTCCCATCCCTGTGCAGCTTGGGATGGCAGAGCCTGCAAACTCCTCATACTCCACAGCTTTCATCCACACATTTCTCTTCGCCTTCTAATCATCTGATTGAGCCTACTTGGATCTCATTCCTTTCCCATTAGCTAATGAGAATAGTAACAATAATAATTAATAATAATAATGATAATAGCAGTAGCAGCTACTGTTGATTGAGCACCTTTTACAATTCAGGCATGATGCAAAGTAAGCCCTTTATGGACATCATTCCACGTCATCTTCCCAACAACCATAGGAAACATGCATCCTTATATAAACATACCTTGTTATTTACCAATGAAGGAATGAGATTTAGAATGTTTAAGCAAGTTTCTTAGTGCCAGAAAGTGAGAAAATGGCAGAACCAAGTTCTGAAAGTGTTGGTAATGGTGAATCAAATGAAATGTTTGTATTCTAGCAGAGGCCCTCTGGAGATTATGAGGCCATAGCTTCAAGAACAGAGTTAAATGTTGGAATTTTATTTTCCATGGAAAGTGACTTTAGAGCATTTCCTCTTTTCACCACATTGGCTGTTCATGGAAAACATTCCCTGTGTGTGTGTACATTCAGGGTGGGGAGGTGGGAAGAGAAGGGAGGATGTGAGACGTGAGAAAACCTTTTTCAGTAACAGGCCACCAAAACACATTTCCTGTCATAATTAGTGTAATGAGTTCTCATTTTCAGTTAAAATATATTTTTTCATATTAGATTTTCTTTTATTTCAGTTTGATATGTTTACTTTTCAAGAAAGAAGCCAGCATATGGCCTCTTTTTCAGCCTTGTTAACCTTTTGCTGTTTTTATAACTGTTTACCTATTTTTAGACATTTTAGTCAATGAAAATGATGAAGTTCATCCATTTATAAAATAAAACATCTGTGGCAAAATGAGGAAGTGGCAAAATGCTAAAAGAGCAGTCAAGAAAAACATAGCTTGTTTAAATAATGCCAAATGTATTTCTACTAGGCCTGATTATATTTAGTTTTTTCACTTTTCAAAACCTCTCTTTGGTCTTCTGTAATTAATTGTCTTTAAGGATCCAAATCATTTTCAGTGGAACGGCTCAAAGATTTTCTCAGATTGTGGTGATATTAACAGGGAAAAAAAACCGTCATCATTATATATTTTATTATTTTGGGATTGTTTTCAAGCCACCAGAGTAATTGGACTGTAGCCTGCTCCAGTTAATAAGGTTTTTAAGTGCATTTGTACAAATCTGTTTTTTTGGAAGCAAAAATCTTGACTTAAAAAAACTAGCTTGCAGCTGAGACTTATTGCTATGCATAGATAAAACCTGAGGGCCATTTCTTTTTTAATAATTATTTTCAAAGAAACCTATGAAATCTTCATCAACATTTTTAAGAAGTAGTTCTTATCAAGGGGAAGAAAGACTTTGAGATCTAAACCTGTTTAGGCACCAGAATGGAGGCGGTAGGTGACAGAGTTTCACATCACCTGCTGAGTATTAGTAGTGCTTGCTGGAAGGCAACATCTTAACGAGAAGGGCCTTTTGTTTTTTACCAATTTAAAGATTTTGTTCCTCCAATAATCTGTTGTCCTTGAGTTGGGGCTAGAATATACAGGGATTTCTACAAACCGATTCTGCACAGTAATTCAGGGGATTCAAATGACAACGTGATATTCCAACTGGCCCCCCAAATGTACCTAATTCGATTTCATTAAGAAATTGTTGCCGGGTGGGGAGAGGGGGGAGGGATAGCATTAGGAGATATACCTAATGCTAAATGAGGAGTTAATGGGTGCAGCACACCAACATGGCACATGTATACATATGTAACAAACCTGCACATTGTGCACATGTACCCTAAAACTTAAAGTATAATAACAACAACAACAAAAAAGAAATTGTATTGTGATACTGCCAGTAGGGAAGACAGACATCCAATTATTTATGAGTCCTCATGTTTTTTTGGTTCTTTTGCTCTTTCAGTTGGGAACATTTATGGAACTAATTTTATTTCGTATTGCAAAATCTATGTAGCACTCTGACTTGTATCATAAATTCCAAAGACAATTCTAATTGACTAGATGAAATAAAGTCCCTTTGGACTTAGCATCTTACCATTTCACCATGTCTTCTTGGGTTGTTTCTCAAGAATACCATTAAATAATTCACTGATTCTCATCAAGTTTGGTGCACAGCTAAAGGGCCTAAGCCCTTCTAAAAGATTCAAGTTTCATTTGGTTTGACTTTCTCATTTTGAAACAAAATATTAGCTGACACCATTTTCAAGTGGAATGGCTCTGCCATGTAAAAATTGTTTTTGTTATCATTTTATTCTGGGGATGAAGGAAAGATTGAGTGGATACATTTCTTGTGAAGAAAAAGTTGGGTTGGTATTTCATGTAATTGCCTTGAATTAAGACAATGGTTAGAAGAATTGGGTCCAATTTTCCTATTAATACAGTGTTCCACTAGACACTAAAACATCGCTATGATCCGAATTGCAAAATCTCAACTCATCTCATAATCTCTGCTTTGATGTTGGCTTCTTAAAATTCATTTTAGTGAAAAGTGCAAATAATTTCCAGTCTCAAAGACTAGGAATCTTATATGTTTCTTTAGGCTGGGCACGGTGGCTCACGTCTGTAATCCCAGCACTTTGGGAGGCCGAGGCAGGTGGATTACGAGGTCAGGAGATCGAGACCATCCTGGCTAACAAAGCGAAACCCCGTCTCTAGTAAAAATACAAAAAAAAAATTAGCTGGGCGTGGTGGCAGACGCCTTTAGTCTCAGCTACTCGGGAGGCTGAGGCAGGAGAATGGCGTGAATCCGGGAGGTGGAGCTTGCAGTGAGCTGAGATTGCACCAGTGCACTCCAGCCTGGGTGACAGAGCAAGACTCTGTCTCAAAAAAAAAAAAAGTTTCTTTATTTCTTTATATTCTTTATAATATGTTTCCTTTATTTCCTGTAGTCATGAATTTCTTACTGTGTAGCTATTACTCATGCCACTGTTCAAAATTAACATCTGGGAGGCAGTGTTCATAGTAAGTAAAAATGTGAATCTTAACTCTGCTGTAACTTCTCCTCCTACTTCTCCTTGACTCAGTAATTATCGGTGGCTCCCATTTGTCCACTATCAGAAATTTAGCTGCATTTGCTTGTTGTTTGAAGCAAGGTATGATCTCTATTTCGAGCTCTTGCCATGTCCATTTCTTTTGTCATGTGTATGTATTCCAATAAAACTTTATTTACAAAAATAGGCCTGGGCCAAATTTGGACTGCAAGCCATAGTTTGCCAACCTGTTATTGAGTCTTACAACCTACACCATGTCCATTTCTGTCTCTGTCCTTCTGTTCATATTGAGCATTCCTCCCAGAATGCCCACAGTTTTTCCTTCTGCCTGTCTCCAGCTGACCTTATTCAGGCTTGGTGCAGCTCTTCCTTCCTATTTTTTTCCTAATCATTGTACTCAGACTGGTCTATCCCTAATTTCACATGTACCTCAATCACTAGCAGGTCTACGCAATTCTGCCTGGGATTGCACTCTCATTATTCTGTCTGTCTCATTTCCTCAGTTAGATTGGCAGTTCTTTGACCCAAAGAACAATGTCTCACATTTCTTTTATATTCCTACAATGAGCGGTACAAGTCTAGACATATAGTGGAAATGGAACCATTGCATGCTTTTCACTGATATACGATGATAAAAGCTTAATAGTTTCCTATTATTTTTCACGATTTCTCTGTTTTTACAAATCCACTTCTTCTAGTTGTCACAAATTAAACATTAGGCAGACATATAATTTCTGATTGGAATAGAAACTAGTAGATGATATTAGACCAGCATTACCTCAAAAATAATAATAAAATTAGCTGATATTTGTCAACAACTCATCATATATCACCAAATGAAATGTAGGATTTGAGAAAACAAGCTGTTTGCCCAAAGACATGGAGCCAGTAAGCAGCAAAGCCTCTGGTGCCAGGAGACCCCTCCCAGCCACCATGCTCTGCTGCCTCCCAGCTGAATTTTGCTTCCCCGTAATCCGTGGTTCTTCACTAGGTCCTTGAAAGATACATACATGGAAGAGGCAAAGGAAAGCATTCGAATTTTCCTTTGTTGACAGGGGCTTTGACTACAAACCTCATCGCAGAAGACCGTCATTTAGGCTGGTTCCAAGAAAGGCTTTTTGCTTTGTTTTCCAGAGATGAGAATCTAAACTGAATAATCTGTTTGCTTCTACCTTGTGCAGATCTTGGATCTTAACATTGATAGCAAAACAAAAGATGCAGAGGAAAAGGAGTGAGAGAGGCAGAAAACTCAAGAATGTTTAATTCCTTGGGGCTGTTTAGTCAATTGTGAGAAGAGGTGGAAGATGACCTAAGACTGTTGAGGTCATGAGCTTGCCCCATTCTTGGTGAAAGGGGAGAAGATGGGGCTGGAAGAGGCCTTGAGCTTCCTGTAGATAACACCATGGGCTAAGATCTACATAGTTACAAAGGGCATGTTATTTTATGATAAAATCTGTGAACTCCAGAATGTTTGCCAGTTGGCGGATGTGGTAAAGTCCGAGGCATATTGTCACTTAAAAGAATTTAGAGAAAAAGATATTTTGGAATAAATACCATAGTTTTATGTTAATGCTGAGTCTCCAGTTGTTTTATGTTTTTTTTTGTTTTTATTTATTTATTTTTTTGAGATGGAGTTTCATTCTTCTCACCTAGGCTGGAGTGCAGAGGCACAATCTCAGCTCACTGCAACCTCTGCCTGCCAGGTTCAAACGATTCTTCTGCCTCAGCCTCTTGAGTAGCTGGGATTACAAGTTCCCACCACCACACCCGGATAAGTTTTGTATTTAGTAGAGAAGGGGTTTCACCATGCTGACCAGGCTGGTCTTGAACTCCTGACCTCAGGTGATCCACCCGCCTCGGCCTCCCAAAGTGCTGGGATTACAGGCGTGAGCCACCGTGCCTAGCCTGTTTTATGTTTAAGTAGCTAACAACCACCTTAAACCATAATTCCTATTCCCAGAAAGAAGTCAGAAAATAGCAAACAGAAAGATGAAGACCCTTGAACAACATGGGAGTTTGGGGCACCAACTCCCACGCAGTTCACAATCTGAGTATAACTTTTGACTCACTACAAACTTAACTACAATAGCCTTCTGCTGGCCAGAACCCTGACTGAGAACATGCAGTCTGTTAATACGTATTTTGTATGTTATATGTATTATATACTGTATTCGTACAATAAAGTAAGCTAGAGAAAAGAAAATGTTATTAAAAAAATTGTAAGGAAAATATATTTGCTATTTGTTAAGTGGAAGTGAATCATCATATGGTCTTCATTCTCATCATCTTCATATTGAGTAGGCTGAGGAGGAGGAGGAAGAGGAGGGGTTGGTCTTGGAAGAAAATCAGCATATAATTGGACCCATGCCTTTCAAACCCATGTTGTTCAGGGTAATGGAAATGACAAACAATGAAATTTTAGTAATTTATAAAAGTAAAAAAAGAGAAAATAATTTTGGAAAATCGTTTAATGACACAATGAGGTGTTTCTTACTTAGATATTTTATTTTGCTAAGGTGCTAAGTTATTTTATGAAATGAAATAATGTCATTGGAAGATGATATTTACTGCTGCTCTCCAGACATTGAATATATTCTGTTTTAACTTCTGAGAACAGGATTTCTGATTTCAGGAACTAGTGTTCCTGATTTAGTGTAGTTGTTAGCTGATTGAATATAAGACAGTTTGAAGGTCAGGAATTAATTTATTTTATTCATTTTTTTCCATTCCTTCCTTCTTTCTACTTTTTCCTCTGTTTCAGTCTTTCTCACTTGTCTCTCTTTCTTCCTCTATGTTTCTTTCCCACTGAAATCAAGATTTCCTGCTGGTTAGTAAAGCTTTCCTAAATATCTGAGGGTACTGCTTTAGATGACAGACTGCAGAAATATTGAAGACATATCAAGTCCCTGATCACCACAGACAAGTGGTCTAGACTAGGATTTTTTTCTCTGTCCACAACATCCTGTGGGAGGAAAATTGTTAAGATCACATAATATGATAATCTTATGGTAGCCCGAGAGATGCTGATGGAAGCTCCAAGTCTCTTTAGAGATTCATGTTGATGATCATGCAGTAAAAGGAGCAAGGGTCCTCTGAGTTTACCACACTAAGATTCTGAACTGGTTAGCAATGTCAACCTACTTGGTGGAAATATATTAATTGGACATAATTGTGTGATGGTGCAAGCATGACATTTTATCCTATCAGTCTTTTCTTTTTCTCTTAGCATAATGAATATTGATTAAACCCAGTTAAAGAAGCATCCCCGGATGGTGGAATAAGGCAACAAATTGAATTGGGACATCGTTTTAGCGCTGACTCCTGGAGGCCCAGTGCTTAAAATGAGAAAGTAGGGCCGATTCCCAGACTCTCCTGGGAGTTTGTAAAATGAGTTCTTTAAAACCATTTTAACAAAGAAGTCTGCGACCCTGCAGATCACACTCCTATTCATGATTCAGAACATTGAGGCATTTTCATTTGCTATAATTTTCTTTGAGGTTGAATGTTCATAATGATTTATTTCAGTAGTTAGCTAAAATATTTGTGTCCTATTTAGACAAAGTAATGGAGAGGGAAGCATTGTGGACTTTGAAGAATGGAAATGGGAGAATTGAGCTTTAGGAAAAATGTATCATCAGCCATGTAGAAAGTGAGAATTTGGTATAGACTAATTAATTGTGACTCAATTTTTGTTCTAATACCCTTGAAGATATCAGATGTTAATCTCCTTTCTCTCCTTTGGAGAATCTACTGAAAAATTTAAGTGAGCAAGAGGTGGACTAAATTAGAGTTTTCTTGAAAGCCATGACTGAAATTTGTCATCAAGCTTGTGCTAGGTTATCTCTCAATATACCAACCCACTAATTTTAGAAACCTTCCCTCTTTGTCATCAAAAGTCAATTTAATGTCATGAAGAATCATTTTACTAAATCGAGCAAGTTGTAAAGATTGTTATGAGGGTTGGAGTAGGTTGATAGCAACAAATACTGGTTTATTTTAGAATAACACTACCAAGGTGGATCTATGCATTTATTCTCTTACACCAAATCTATTCTTAGACCCATTCATCCCCAGATGTTGCCATCTTAGAAGCCATACATCATCAGAGTAAGGTGCTCCTATAATGTATTGCACTAATATATTGTGCGAAGGACAGCACTGATGATAAATTTCTTAAATGATGGTGCTGTCTAAGGCTAATGACTCTAAGAGCAAATGCAAGGTAATGCGGTGATTTCTTTTCGGGCCCCAGCAAAGAATACAGAAGACATCTCAAAGCCGTTTTCATTTGGGGGTAATATTGAAATAGACAGTATTTAAAAGGCCTTTGCAACACACACTTCAGCAGTATTAGGGCAAATGTGAATGGCTTTGCATTTTCAGTTAAAAGCCACTTAATACTTTACCTCGTCGAGTCCTTCCTTCTTGCCTGCCTGCCTGCCTGCCTTCCTTCTTTCCTTGCTTCCTCCCTTCCTTCCTTCCCTTCCTTCCTTCCGTCTCTTCCTTCCTTCCTTTCTTTCTTTCTTTCTTTCTTTCTTTCTTTCTTTCTTTCTTTCTTTCTTTCTTTCTTTCTCTCTTTCTCTTTCTTTCTTTCTCTTTTTCTTTCTTGTCTTTCTTTCTTACATTTTAGACAGCTAAAAAACACCTCAAGTTGTTATTTGATGAGGAATAGCAGTTGAGGGCTTACTCTCTCTTTGTGGGAATGATGTGCCTTGTGCTTCTTTGAATATGTTGTGTTTGCTTTCAGGTCTTTACTTTAGGCAGGAGATACATTCCCAAGACCATTCACACAATTGCAGCCAGAGGGGTGAACTAATGGGGAGAATTTGTGGCTGTGAGACTCTTGTCCTTTGAAAAGATTTGTGGGTAGGTGGCAAATTCCTGTCTATGCCACAGAGTTGTGTCACATCCAGGCCCAGGAAATGCCTGGTTATGCATTAGTTGAAAAAAAATCCCTAAATTTGAGAAATTAAGAGGTAAAATGAAATATTTAATGGAAGATTTTGGTGGAAGACATTCCTTTGGGCTGTGTGGTCTATTCTCTTTGTGCTAACCACAGCAAAAACTGTGACAGAATTATTTCTTAGTCTAGGGGATGAAGCCTCTCCAAATATTTTCATTCTCATTCTTTGGGCATACTCAAAATGAGATGTGTCTCATGTTTTTCCAGTGGTAAAAATGTCATCCACGCAGTGGAGTTTTCTCACTGATGATAATGATAGTAGTAAGAGGTAAAACATATTTGTCATTGCCAGCTACTGGTCTAAGTGCTTTCATACATTGCCCACTGAACTCAAGCAGGTACAGCTGTTAAGCCCATTTGACAAGTGAGCAGTCTGGGCTTAGAGAGATTAAGACACTTGTTCCAGGTGACTAGGAGATCTGGTATTTGGACCATATGACTCCTGTATCCATGAGCTAAACCATTATACCATATTGCAGGCGCATGTATTTTAAAATTAATCCTGTGTCTTCTTCTGCATCACAGCATGTGATAGGAAGTATCAAGTCATAGACTAGACTTGAAAATAAATAATTTCATTGCCCAATGCATTGGTTTTTATCAGAATAATACACTTAACCCGTCCTTCTTTTCAGCCAGACACATACATAATAATAAGAGTAAATTCTCTCCTCTTTGACTAGATGTCATATCAAATTTTAAAGTCTTTTAAACATACCATTATGCCTAATATTTGAACAATGGATGAGACCAATGTGGAACCTTTTCTTAGTTTAATGTCCCTTCAAAGTTCTCTTCTCTCTGTTGAGAGCTAGAATAGTGCTTCTAAACCTCCCATTTAGCCAGAAAGTAGCATTATCTTTCTATTAATTATCCCTTAATTTGGCTGGGCATGGTGGCTCATGCCTGTAATGCTCCCAGTTTGGGAGGCTGAGGTGGGCAGATCAGTTGAGGCCAGGAGTTTGAGGCCAGCCTGGCCAACATGGTGAAATCCCGTCTGTACTAAAAATACAAAAAATTAGCAAGGCTTGGTGGCATGTGCCTGTAGTCCCAACTGCTTGGGAGGCTGAGGCACAAGAATCACTTGAACCCGGGAGATGGAGGTTGCAGTGAGCCGAGATCACACCAGTGCATTCCAATCTGCGTGACAGAGTAAGACTCTGTCAAAAAAAAAAAAGCCCTTAATTTATTGGTGAAAATAGCTGCTTATTGAATTAGGTCCTTTGGGGTATAATTTTAACTTCCAATAGGAAGAATTGGTTGAAATCCTTGCTTTTTACTATTTGAGTATTGTTTGCATTAGAAATCATTTCTCTGTCCATTACTTGAGAGATTCTCACTTCTAGAATCGTTTTCTTGAATTCATATTTATTCCAGCTTCCTCCATTGTAAAGAAAAGAAGTTGATTTCAATGATATTTTTAAATGAATTTAATTTTGATTCTTACTGTATGGAATATTTATCTTGTATGAGTGCTAGTAAGAGAGAAATTGGCATGACAATGTAAAGCTTGGTTTAATATTTTTGCCAATAAATTTGTCCAGATGTGAATAAGAAAAGTTAAATAAATAATAAAAATAGCTATGAGTGTTTAGTGTTATCAAATCAAATGTTTATAAAATTTTAAAAAATTTCACACATTATTTATTGCCCTATTCAGATTTTCTTTTTTGTTGCTTAAGTGATTGAGAGACTGGGAACTAGCGTCTAACTTTACTTTTCTTCTTTGTCAATTTTCTTTAAGATGGAAGGACATTGCTGGCCACCTTAAGAGACTAGATTAAGCAACCAGTTCTGATGGGTGATCATCTTGCTTCACTTTCTACAAATATAACCAGATAGCTAAGAACAAATAGCTAATATTTTCAAAATATAACTACAGCTGTTGAGTCCTGACCATATGCCACACATGCTATTAGGTGATTCTACATCATTATCTCACTTATGTCTGACATCAATATCCTGACGTGGTTATTAATGGCCTCATTTTTCAAATAAGGAAACTGAGGCTCGGGAATTTTAAATGAACTCCATAGGTCTGTAAGTGGTGGAAGTAAATTTTAAGCATGTGTTTGTCTAACACCAAAACCCAATGCAAAAACAATGAAAATAAATAATCCAATTCAAAAATGGGCAAAGGACGTGAATAGACATTTGTCCATAGGATATATACAGATGGCCAGTACACATATGAAAAGATGCTCAACTCAACATTGTTAGTCATTAGGAAAATGCAAATCAACACCAAAATAAGATACCACTTCACACTCATTATGTTGGCTATTATTTTTTAAAAAAGAAAATAACAATTGTTGGCAAAGATACAGAGAAATTGGAACTCTTGTGCATTGCTGGTGAGGTGTAAAATTGTACAGGTGCTGTGAAGAACAGTTCAGCAATTTCTCCAAATTGAACATAGATTTACTATGTGGTCCAGCAATTCCACTCCTAGGTACATACCCAAAGGAATTAAAAACAAGGACTCAAACAGTTCTTGTAAAAAGGTTGATGGCAACATTATCCACAATAGCCAAAAGGTGGAAACAACCTGTGTCCATCAACAGAAGAATTCATAAACAAAATGCAGTATATACATGCAATACAATATTATTTTGCCATAAAAAGGAATAAAATTCTGATACATGCTACAACATAAATGAACCTTAAAAACATTACACTAAATGAAATAAGCCAGACAAAGGACAAATATGGTATGATTCCACTTATATGAGGTACCTATAATAGGTAAATTCATAGACATGGAAAATAGGATAGAGATTACCAGGGTTTGGGGGAGATAGGGGGTATGGAGAGTTATTTAATGGGTACAAAGTTTCCATTTGGGTTGGTGAAAAATTTCTGGAAATAGAGCGATGGTTGCACAGCATTGTGAATGCACTTAGTGCCGCTGAATTGTACACTTACAATTGTTAAAACAGTAAATTTTATGTTATGTATAACACACAGGAGAGGGTGAAATACTTCTGGGCAAAGAAAAGACTAGGTAAGAACTGAAATGTAAAGCTAAGTATAGGCATTGCTTAAAATTGTAGTGACTATCAGTTTTAACAGATGGCAAACATTTTTGCAGGAAAAAAATCCTTATTTTAGGTGTATGCCTAATTAGTGGGATTTGGTTAGCTTTTCTAAATGAAACCAACTTGGTCTTCCAAGAGAGTTCGATGATGAGACATTAAAACACTGTAGACCGACAGAGTTTGTAATGGCAGAGTGGTTCTTCATGCTTAAGAATAAATACAGCCATCAGCACAGTACCAGGCTCACGGTAAGCATGCAACAAAGAGTTGTTGAATGGAACACCTAAAATTATCAAAAAGCAACAGCTATGTAATAATTTCAAGTTAACGGTAAAGATTACTTATGAGTTGTGTTCTACACATTTTTGTGTGCAATGCACATTTTTCCCTAACCATAAGTTTTATAAAATGGAAAAATAATGCAAACTGGCACACTCAATCAAAGGCACTGGAATTCTATTTTTAAATTTATAGGAATTTGGGAACATGATTCTTTTAGGGATGAGAGCTGCCTAGAATTAGGATGAGGCTGTTATTTTGATCAGCCAATTAACATTTCTAGGCTGCCCTCTGAACAGCCACCCATATTTGTATTGAATTTATGTCAGAGTACATCAAGCAAACAGGAGGAGAAGGGTACAGGAAAAAAAAAAATCTTTTAAATTAATTTGAATAAGTCTGGAATAGAAAAAAAATAGCCACTTGCTTAAATTATTTTAAAGGTAACTTTTTATTGATTGAGTTTATAGCAACAAAGATTTGATAAAAATATAGTAAAGATGTATTGAACCGTGAATTTTAAACTCCTTCAGCCTAGAGGATTTTGCTTTATCTGTCTCCTTTACTTAGTATTTCTTAAATTACAAAGGCTGGGAAGAAAACAACTTTACTGTAGCATTTTGATTTGAGTGAAAAGTATTTGGTCATATATTTGACAGCTAGGGCTGCAGATCTTACGCTTTCTATTAATGAGTTGATATCCTTTTATCTGTGTTCAAAATATGTGGAGTTTGATGGTTAGTACCATGGAATGGCTTAGGATAAGTTTTATGGATTGATTCATTTAACAAACATCTGAGGAACTGTGGTAGGGGCCAGCTGCTCTGCAGCAGGGTGTGTTCCTCAAGAGTTCAGAGCCCGGTGCGGGGAAGAGAGCACTAAGCCAACAACTACAATCAACTATAGGAAGTGCTGCAACAGGGCTAAGCTCAGAGGACCTTGGGAGAGCTCTTTTCTTTGGACAAATAAAGGAAAACTTCGCAATGATGTAGCAGATGCTTTGGGGGCCTTTCATAATAGCTCCTCAGTCCACTTCTGATTTCGTTGCCCAGGTGGGGGACAATTCTGACACACTGAGAGTGTGAGCTGTGCCTCTCAGCTTGTCTGTGGAGGGCTTTCTCTGAGGCATCAAGATCTGGAAGTATAAAGTGTCCAGTTACTTAATACTCCTGGGGGTAACATCTGACGTGAGGGGATGGAAGCCAATTGGCTTTAAGTAGACAATCCTGAGAAAAATTCTGCGTGGTTTTCAAAGGCCCTAACATTGTCTATAGCAATGACCTTGATAATGCAGCTTTACTTACTTTTCCTTCTTCCCTTTCTCAGTCTTCCTACCTCCCTCTCCTACTTCCTATAATCATTTCCCAAGTAAACCACCTGCACTTGAGCCCCTGATTCAGGCTGGGCTTTCATGAGAATCCAAACTAAGAGAGAATGTGGCATTTCAGCTGGGGAAGAATAATGTGAGGAGGGATTTGTTCATGGTGTATGTGGGCAGAAGGGCTGCCATAACATCACCAAGAACCATGGGGTGTTTCTTGGTGGCAGTAAAGGTGATGAAGCATCAGAGTATGCTGGCCAGTGGGACCTGAGAAGGGAGAGAGACTGGCGAAATATGCTGGGATTAGTCTTGAAAAACCGTATGAGACATAGCTAGAACTTGGGACTATTTTGCAAGTAACAGCCAGCCAGATAAAATGCTTAGCAGGGATGTCATGCATGGAGGTCAGAGACCAGAAGTCAGGCAGTTATGAGACTATTGTAACAGGCCAGGTGAGAGAGGATGAACTAGGGCAGGTCAGATATGAATGAGGAAGAGGAGACTGCTTGGAGAGAGGTGGAAACAGTAGACTCAATGGATTTGGGGACTACATGGGGGCTGAAGGAAAGGGTGAAGTTCAAGTTGTCATCTAGCTTTTTAGCTTGGGAGATTGGATGAATGACGATGTCTTTAGCTAGAAAATATGGAAAAAGGAGGATGTCAGAGGATGGGGAAGGACAGGAGAGAATTGGGCACGCAAAATCTGAACAGTGTCAGTTTGGGATATGTCCTCTGGAAGACTCCTATGAGCTATCCCAGTAAGATTAAATGGACAGGTGATAAGATGGATCTATATTTAGGGAGAAAAAATGGAGCTAGAGATAGAAATTTGAAAGTTATTAACTTTTGTACTGGATACCATGGAATTAGATGAAATTGCCTGAGAATAAATGGCGAAGGGGAAGGAGAGATGGAACCAAAGCTGGGCCGTCTGTTTGAGCATCACATAAGACATCAAATAAAAGTTTATATTAACAAAATAAAATAATCACCTATATTTCCAACACATTTCCTGGAATATACATTACAAAGTTGCACGATATTGCTATTCTCTATGTATGTGTATGAAGTTTGACTGTCTATAGATTTTTAAAAGGCTATATTTAGTAAAATAATTTGATGAATATATTCATCGAAGAATGGGTTTGGCTGAATTGATTTCTTTGTGATTTTTGAACTTGTATATAGATACTGCCATTGATAAGAGCCAAAAAAGAAAATGTTTAAGCCTGGAAACCATGCAGTATATATACCCTCCAGCAGTTTGATCTTTGGGTGCTTTGAACTTAGGGCACCCCTGGAGTGCAGAGAAATGCCATCAAAACTTTTGTTCTGCCAGGCGTGGTGGCTCACGCTTATAATCCCAGCACTTTGGGAGGCCATGGTGGGCTGATCACTTGAGGTCAGGAGTTCGAGACCAGCCTGGCCAACATGGTGAAACCCCATCTCTACTAAAAATACAAAAATTAGCTGGGCATGGTAGCGGGCACCTGTAATCCCAGCTACTCGGGAGGCTGAGGCAGGTGAATTGCTTGAATCTGGGAGGCGGAGGTTGCAGTGAGCCAAGATTGTGCTACTGCACTGCAGCCTGGGTGACAGAGCAAGACTCCATCTCAAAAAAAGGAAACAAACAAAACCCTTTTGTTCTATGGTGTTGTACCCTATACTATTAAGAGGAAATCTTAGGTTAGAATTGTTCTATTAATTTTTTACTGCTGTGTAACAAATTACTGTAAACTTAGTGGCTTAAAACAATATCAATGACCTCACAGATATATAGATCAGAAGTCTGAGGGGGCTTGGCTGGATTCTCCGTTTAGGATCTCATAAAGCCCAAATTAGGATGTTTACCTGCCTGGGATTTTACCTGGAAGTTATGTGAAGGGGGGGATTCACTTCGGGCCCATCCAGGTTATTGGCAGAATCCAGGCTGTGGTGTTGTAGGTTGAAGGTCCCTGTTTTCTTGCTGACTGTTGGTGGAGGACTGCCTCAGCCCTATTCCTTAGGGCTGTCCACATCCTGTTTCATGTGTCCCCCAGCCCCTTCTTGAAGTCAGTAACAGCACACTGAGTGCTTTTCACACTGCAAATCTATTTCTTCTACTGTTGACTAGAGAAAACACTCTACTTTTATAAGGCTCATGTGATTATATTAGGTGTACCCAGATAATCTTCCTACCTTCAGGTCAACTGATCAGTAACTTTAGTACACCGGCAAAGTCCCTTCTTGTCAGTATGTAGATTGATGTTTAATTGAATAACCAGCAGCTAGGAATCCAGGGTGGCCATTTTAGAATTCTGCCAATGTTATTTAGCAATTCAGCAAATGTTATGCAACTCCGGGAGTACCAAAAGTGACCTGTTAGTCCCTACTGACTAGACCATCACAGCCTTTTAGCCAAACCCTCCGCAGTTTCTCTTGAATTTCCTCATTTATCTATTCTGCTGATTCTGCATTCCAAAAAATTTAGGAGGCAGGCTGGTGATAACCTTTCAACTGATGATAGCGGGAAAGGAAGGAAAGTAGGGTCTAGTCATTTTCAAACTAATTGTTTCTGAGTCACACTCATTGTGTACAAATGTGTCTTGTGATTTGTTTATATCTTTCAAAAAGAATAATTCAGTATGATCTATTTAGAAATCCTATATCATAGGTAATGTAACTGACCAAATAAATAAAGTATAACAAAGATTAAAATACAGAATTATAGTTAGAAAGTGGGAGGATATTGGGAAAACAATATATATATAAAATAGTACCTGAAGAAAGTTAAAATAACATGTAAGTCCAAAGGTAAGTATAGATGATTGTCTTCAATGGGCTTACAGTCAGATAAAATGGTTTTAATTTTTTTAAGCTAAATGATGATTTTTTTAGAGAAAAGCTTGTAAATAAGCCAAATATATAAAACACTAAAAGGTGAGATACTTGGTTTGGAATAAGGGAGAGAGGCCAATAGTCCCACACTTGCAGCTTCTTTATATGCCTCTATTCTAAGGCAAAGTCTCTTTGAGGTCCCTGGAGTATTGTAGATTCTAGTATGGAAACACCTGGGTTAGAGATGAGGGCTGACTACAGTGGACATTTATAATTTCTTGGCTACCCAACATCTATCTCATGTGTCCAACAGCCTGTATTTTCTCCTGGTGAACAAGCTCTCCCCCACTGTCTGCTCACATGGTTTGAAGGGATTGATATCACTCTCAGATGAAGGCTTTTGTTCTCATTAGCTCAATCATAAGTATGTCCTCCTAACTCAGCCACAGTGATTGTTTAAAAAAGTGGGCATATAACCCAATTCTGACCAATGAAAGTTGGACCCAGGACTTTTGTTCTAGCTTTGCAGAAAATATGCTCTTATTCTTCTACTGGACAAAAAGCTGAGAGGAAATAGGTCTGCTATAGCCATGTGACTGCCACTGTGGGAGAACCTGTCTCATAATGAATTCAACCCATAGAAGAAAGCCAGGATGAGTCAAATCAAGAGCAAAGATAGGGTGAATTGCATTTTGATGATGTTTTCTGAGCACCAGGAACCAGGATTACTCTTTAACTTTTCAGGAACATAAGCTCTTTCTGCTTGCTCTATATTAAAAAAATTGCTGTGAGGAATATTCTTAAATGATACAATGACCATAATGGAAAGTCAAATTACTTTGTGCTGAATGGAGGAATCAACTAATTACTATGCAAGAGTAAAAGAAGGAAATATGATTTCTTTATTTAGTGTTGGAGGATAGGATTGTAAATAGCATAGGATGATGATTAATAGAATGTCAAAAGGTAGAGAGGAATAGAGGAGGACATTTAATAGAGGTTGAGATTAGTACAGGAGGATGTGGTATGTTTAATATTTTCAATGCCTGGAACATAAGGTATGGTACAGGAATGGGAGTCTATGATATTCATGCTACCTGTAGTGAGCATCTATTGATTTGTTTTTTTTTTTTCACCCCTCCTTAAGGGAACAGCAAACCATTTCCTTTTGATTATGGCTTTACCCAATTCTATCTGGACTGCCATTCACGCTGTCCTTCCCCTCTGGCTTCAACAATTAGCCTGAGTGGTAGTCATATGATCAAAGAAGGGTCAAGCAGGGTCCTTCTCTAGAATGAAATATACAGAAAGATGTTAAGAAATCCCTCTCAGGGCCCTAAACTGGGATGGTATAAGTTGAGGATGATTGGTTCATAACTCAATCTCCTCCTCCGCCCCGACTACTTTTATCTCCAGTGCTTATCTACAGTAGAAGAGGATGAGCCCAACAGACTGAGGGCTGGGCCAAGAGATGGAGAGAGAAAAAGGAGGAGAAATACACACAGACAAATCTGGTGATATTATCTCTGTTGGCTTCACCTTGGGCTTCCCAGTTATGTGAGCCATTATCCCTTAGCCTTTCTTTTCCATCTCTTAAGCTAACTTGAGTTCTGTTTCTGTCACTTGGGAAGAAGACTCCAATGCTATTTCACTCATCATTCTTGCACCTGTGGCAGACATTACTAGTTGATTACAGCACTCTTTCCAGTTGAGCTGGAATACACCCTTAGATTGCTTCTCCATGTAATGCTTCATGTAGACACTCTCAATTGACCTAAGGTGACATGAAAACTATTTTTAAATCTTACATGGAGAGAGGAATTGTCAGATAAAGCTAATAAAGTTGTTGAGCTCAACATCTGGAAAGATTTGAATGCCATACTAAGGTGTTCGATTATATTAACCTGGCACTTCCATACTGGGGATTATTACACTTGAGAAAAACAAGTCAGAGAATATGGCTTAGCAAGTCTAAATCACTGGAGTGGCATTTGGCATGTGGTGAGTTTCTTATTTGTGATGGTTTTTTGTTAACTCCATTCAAGAGGGGTCAGGAAACTTCTTGAGTATTGCCATGGTTTGGATATGGTTTGTCCCAACCACAACTCATGTTGAAATTTGATCCCCAATGTGGCAGTGTTGTGTGATAGGGTATAATGACAGGCATTTGGATCACAGGAGTGCATCTTTCATGAATAGAAGAATGCCCTTTGTTGTTGGTGAGTTCTCATTCTCTCAGGAAAGATTATTTCCCACAAGAATGAGTTGTTAAAATAATCTGGCTTCCTTTGTCTCTCTCTTGTTTTCTCTCACCATGTGATATCTTTGCACATGCCCCCTCCCTTTCCACTTTCTGCCAGGAGTTGAAGTAATCTGAAGCCCTCACCAGATGCAGCTACCCAATTTTGAACTTTCCAGCCACCAGAATCATGAGCCACATAAACATCTTTTCTTTATAAACTACCCAGTCTCAGGTATTTGGTTATAGCAACACTAAATGTACTAAGACTAGTATCTTAACATAATTTATACAGAAAGGCATTTTGCATCCTGGACCTCAAATACAGCATCAGAATGAAGGTTGAGGTAACTGTTATTCATTGTAAATACAGTTTCAGTAAATGCTGTAAAATTGTGATGGAAATTTTGAAGTAAGTGAAATTTCCTTAAAGTATTTGTTTTTAGATGGACTCTGGGAGCCCCACAGTCAGATGAAGCCTCTATGAATCAGAAGAGACTGAATGAATAGAAACAATTTTTCAAACAGAGTTGAAACTGGAGTCAGAATAGCATAATTCATAATAGGAGATCATCTTGGGTGAGGCAAACACAAATAGAGGTTTGTGGCTGAGGAGTTGAATAAAACTGAACCAGTGTGAAGTGGTTTAGGAGCCAGTCCGGAGCTAACAGGGAGTATCCTGGTCAGTTTTCTTGGAAATAGAGCCTGAGACAGGGCTGTGGTTATGTTATATGTGATTTTTGAGCAACAGCTCATTATGACAAACCTCTGTGAACAGACAGAGAGAGAAAGAAACAGAACAGGAAAGGAAAAAAAGTGAAGCCTAGCCTCAGTCTGATCAATAAAAATGGGAGAAATCTTGAGACTAAACTGCACCACTGAGTACTTGACCTGCCCCAGCCCTTTGAATCTTGTCTCCATTAGTTATTGGCCATCAAGTAGTTTAAGCAATTTAAAATCGTCCAAAAGCCATCCAAATGGGGAGGGACTGGGAGGAAGCTACTATAATAGCTAATTTTATGTGCCAACTTAGTGGGTGTTTTTGGGTGAAGCCGAAATTTAAATTGGTAGACTTTAAGTAAGCAAACTGCCCTCCATGTTGGGAGTGAGCCTCACCCAGTCAGTTGAAGACTTGACTAGAACAAAAATACTGGCCTCTCCAAGCAAGAGGGAATTCTTCTACAGACTGCCTTTGAACTTTGTCTGTACCATGAGCTCTCCTGGGTCTCCAGCCAGATGGCCACACTGAAGATTTAGTCTTGCCAATTCCTTAAAACACATCTCTTCACACACACACACACACACACACACACACACACACACACACACACACACTCTTTCTATTGGTTTTTGTTTATCTAGTGAACCCTAATATGCCTATTGGAAGTCTCTGTCTCAGGGGAGGTGGTTCCCATCAGCCAAGGACAAGTCTTCTGCAAAGATCACAGGTACAAGCTCTTAGCAGTGGTCCCTGCAGCAACTGGGTGCACCAGCAAGGAACAGGAATCTTGGTGGAGTGCCATTCTACTTCAGGGAGGATACATTTGGACAATGCTTTTATGGAGTGCTTGAAGAATGCTAGAGGAATAAACAGCATGGAATTAAATTTATTTTAGTTGCAAGTGAAGTTGATGGCCCTTCACAAGTTCCTCCTCAGTATATTGTCAGTTCTTGCAAAGCTCCTTTTAGTAACCATTTATTTATTAGTATGGCAACATGATATGGTGATTTCAACTTTTTGGGCTTTAAAGTCAGAGACACCTGTTCAAATTCCAGCTCCCTACTTACCAGCTGAGCAACATTTGCACATGTAACTTAACTTCTGAGTTTTGAGTCCACATCTATATGATAAATATTATAATAACCACCTGAAAGATGTGTTGTGAAGATTAAAACTAAAATTGATATCATACACAGAAAGCAGATATATGTCACCTGTGAATACTAAACTCTTCTGTGCCAGACAGTGGGTTAAGCAATTTAAAATCATATGAGGCTAAATTCCCACAACAATTTTCTGAAGTAGATATTCAACCTGTTCTCTAATGTGGCAACTACGGTGCACAAAGGTTAAGACATGTGCCCAAGGTCACCAGTCTGGGAAACAAAGGAGCTAATGTTTTTCTAAGTTTGTATCAGGAAGTAAAGACTGGTCATCATTCTATCCTTTGTAGAAAACAGCACAGTGAGATACTGTTCAGCTTCTGATAAATAGAATTCTAGAAGCTTTGTGACTTGGTTGTCACTCTGGAGGCGTGGGATCCTGCTCCGGGAATCTAAAATCATGAGTCAATGCTGCAGGCTTCCACCACCCTTTGGAATGCTGCAGTAAGAGAGATGAGAAGTGGGAATGTCTAGGATGCCAGGTGGGAGGGGCACTTGGCCATTGCATCTTGAATCCAATGTGTCCAGTGAGCCTCATGCTCTTCCCACCACCTGCCAATCATGGTGGCTAAGGGAGGTGAGTAAATGGAATCCAGGGGAAAATGAGACTTCTCAACTTCATTTTTGTATGCCATAATCAGGATGCAAATCAAAGTCTCTGGGACTGAAAAGGTCATAAATGGAAAACCTGCTGCACCTCTGAGTTTTCATAGATTTCAATGATTTGGTCTAAATCCAGATATCGTCTCAAGACAATAAAAAGGCTGCTGAATGGTAACTGAGGAGGACTGCTAAACTCTCAGCGAGCTCCTTTGACGTTACCAGGGGCATTTAATTTTCATGTTCTTGCAGTAAATTTGAAAGCAAATTATAAAAGTAAGGCTCAGTTTTGGTAAGGCTCCAATTTATTTGCATGGGGCTTCTTCTAACTAGGCTTTGGGGGCTGCTGGCTAGTAAAGTTTAGATTTAAAGACCTTTGCCAAAGTGTCCTGTGTAAAAAGTTCCCGCATTTGCGGAATTTCCAAAGACATTTTATTGTATGCTCCTAGGCCTCGTATTATCCACAGGTTTGGAAAGTGGGATGTGGTTGCTGGGAAGTAATATTTTTAAAGGGCAAGTGTGATAGGAATCAAATCACTTTGTCTAACGTATTTAGGGAAATCACATAGTGTCTGCTTCTACGTTAAAATTTAATTATTGCTTTAGTTTCACAATTTGCCTTTCAAGGGAAATTGAGGCCTGTAAGAGGTGTTCTGCATAGTAATTAGGATCTCCAGGTCTCAGTTTCTTCATCTACAACATGGTGATATTAGATGAAGTAAATTTAATAATGCTTGTAAAGCCCTTAGTGACATTGGTGACATATATTATATATTAAGTACAGTCAGCCCTTTGAATCTGTGGATTTGAGCAACCACAGATTTAAAAAATTTGAAAAAAATACCAATAAAAAATAACAATACAACATATTAAAAATGCAAATTAAAAAATACACTATAACAACAATTTCCATAGTATTTACATTGTATTAGGTGTTATTAGTAATCTAGAGATGATTTAAAGTATAAAAGAGGATGTGCAGAAGTTATATGCAGATTTTGATATCTGTGGGGGTCCTGGAACCAATCCCCCATAGATACAGAGGGATGCCTGTACTTATAATAGGAAGCTAATATAGCAATCATTAACAGGAAAAAAATCTTGCAGTTATAGGATGAACAAAAATTGTTTGCAATCCATGAGGCTGAGAAATACAGCAATCTACAGGTTTTGACCCAGACATTATTTGGACTCTGGTGCATGATCAATGGCTTTGAATGAGGTTGCTTTTTTGAAGGAGGGAAGATGGATCTCCGTCTACTCTGAACTTCATTCGACACTGAAAAGGATGACGATCAGTGTCATGGTGTATCAGGGTTCCATTTTTACAAATGGTTGCACATATCCCTCATTTGAGAGTTCAAATGAGCAGTTTAGGAAGAGAAAATGAGTATCTATGTTTTTGAAGGCCAACCTGGGAGCACAATTCTGGAATTTGGGATCTCACTAGAAAGCCTGTGTTATTTAAATTTCCAAAATGAGCCCTTCTAATGTGACCTCAAGCTAATGTGTGGGTCTGTTTGAATAACAGCTTTGAGCAATTTCTTCCAACAGTGCCTACTAAGCAATCCAGGATAAAAGTATTGTTTTTCCACGAATGGTGGAATTGTCAGGAAGGCAACAAATTGCACCAGACTTTTGCTGGTGAAACAGAATTCAAGCATGTTTTGTTGTTGTTGTTGTTGTTTTTACTTTTTAAAAAAACCTTTGAGAGACTACTGATGTGAGAATACTATATGCTTGCTAGAGATTCTACAGATGACAACACACTATACTAGAATCTTGCCTTATTTTTCTCTTTCCACTCGCCCCATCAACCATCTCTCACCAGACAGAATAGGTGAAGAGGTTGAGTTGTAGATCTCATTTCTCCTGTTTTGCTGCTTGTGAAGTCTGCCAGCAGAATCCACCTTGACAAAGTCAAGGACTGTGCGTTTAATGTTGAACTGAGTGAATAAATTATGCATGAAATTGTGCCGGAGTCTCTAGTGTGCAGAATTGCTCCTTTTGATATGAAAGGTTAATTCAGAAAGGAGTCCAAAATAGCTGGAAATTGTGGGGATAAGTGGAGAGTATTCACTGTTGTGAGCTGTTATTACTAGAAATTGCATTCCCTCTCTGGCTTCCCCAGAGATTTCGCTTTGCCAGTGAATATAAACTGTACTCAATAGAATAGCATTTAGGAGTAACAAGAGTGTATGTCCACACACAATAAAATATTCTAATGGTGTTTTAAAGAGAAGTTGTACTTTTTCATGTATATCATGCACCCCAAGGAAGAATTTCTATTGTATTTAGGTCAAGAACAAGGCATATCAAAAGTAATGCATTTTGATCATATATGTATTACAAGGGGCTGTTTGAGATTCCCATTTCAGAGCCAGGGCTGGTCCTGCCACTGATTGGTTATGCAAGCCTGGCTTTTGATAAAACCCAAAGCATCCTTGAGAAGGAACCACCCCAAATAGTTTTATCACTGCATCTCACGCATCCGTCTTTAATTTAATCTTCAGTAAATTTATGGAGTTCTTCAACCTGTTTCACTTAAATGTCCTTTTTACACACATTCTTATATCATTTTTACGTTAGTTCATTATTTCCAGCAGAAAAAAAATGTAGTTGGCCAGAAAGCTAAATTTTACTTAAAATACACGTACACATATTTTTGGAGCTTGTTAGAGACTCCTTTTTGTGTTTCTATCACAAGGGAACAGAATTGTGCCACCAGACTGTGGTAGTTGTTTATTTTTGTCGCTCTTATGTACATTTTCAGAAACCATCTCCTTAATCTCCACTGGGTACCAGTAGTTTTTTCTCTAATTATAAAGTGATATCATTTCTGACCTGGGGCAGTTTTTAATTTTAATTTCTGCTTTGTGTTTATAAACTGATAGACTACATTATTCTGTTGGGAACATTGGCAGAAAGACTTCAGTCTTTTGTGTTGGTTTTAACAATTAGATACTCATTCAATGTATTAAAATGTGTTTGGGGCCAACTAAAGATGCATTTTTGATGTAGATTTTTTTCCTTTCTGTGTTCCACTTATCTATATATTTTACATTAGCAATGAAGCTTTAAAAATTCTAGATTGGTGATGGTGAATAGCTGTAGTATTATTAAAAAAAATCTAACAAATGTTAAAGTGAACAAAATTGATCCAATTACTCTTTTTTAGGTATTCTTTTTTTTGTTTCAAAATGTTTATGCAGCAAAATATATATAAATCTTGGCATAGGGAAGATATTCCTACGAATTTTGGCAGATGCTGGGTTAAAATAAAGTAGTTATTGAAACACCAAGGTGCCTGTGGGCTTTTTTTTTAAACGTGTTTTTTGTTACTTTATGGCATTACCAATGAGCATTTAGAATGACCAATCCTTAGCCCACTAATTAATGCCAAGTGTATTAAGTTTTTTGTTCTGCTGTCTGTGACTCATTAGTCTGAGCTCTGGATAGCAAATTGGCAAAATGGCCTCTTGTCACTGGAAATTCTTCCTAGTACACAGTGAGAATATATTGCGCTTAGGGGGTAAAGGGGATGCAGATTTTTTTTTCAGGTGAATCTGGATGTTTTAGGCTGCTAAAGTTTGAGAAATAAGTCCCAAGACACTATGCAATGTGCTTAACATTCCGATGATTATAGTGGTATGTACCTAGGTAATGTTAGCTGCTGTGTACTTAAACATATTTTAAGCCAACCAGATATTCATTTTTGATGTAAGTTCAAATGCCTTCAACAGATCAAACTGAAAAATCATTAAATCAACTTTGTAGCACTGAGAACAGGTATCAAAGGCAGTGAAGATACGGATTGGTGTCTGGTTATAATTTACACAATGTGCAAGACAGACTAAGGAGTAGAAATTTTCCTATTACTGTGTAACACACACATGCACAAATAAAACAAAAACTGGAAGTTCTTTTAAGCAATATTTAATGTAGCATTGATATACTTACAATATATATTACATAAATAAAATGTAACTGTTTACATATAAAATCTATACTTCACATAAAAAAGAAATAATTGTAAATATTTTATATATTTTAAATGTTTTATATAATTTTAATTAAACTTTAAATAAAATACTTTAATTATATTAAAATATTACATAAAGTAAAATACTTTAATTATATTAAAGTATTACATAAAGTAAAATACTTTAATTGTATTATCAATTATAATATATATTATAATTAATATATATTATTAATTATAATATATATTATAATTAATATATATTATTAATTATAATATAATTAAAGTATTTTATTTAATATTATTTATTTAGTATGTTTTAAATATTTTACTTAAAAGTATGGTGACAGAATGTTGACTTTTACCCCAGACATTTTTGCAGGCAAAGAATCACCCATAGAAACAATTTAGAAGCAAATGGAGGATCTTTTCCATAAGTAATTAATACCTTTAAAAGCATGTTTGAAATAATTAGTTAAGCAAGAGAATCAATCTCTTTTAAAAGCTTCCAATTCACTAGAGGCTCATTCAGTAGCACACACCTGCTCACCAATAGTCCAATGCCCTGCCACCATTAATATATATATTTTTTCATCCAACCCCCTTTTTCTTTAAGGGGAGGGAAAGTTGATATATATTTTCTTAAAAATATATTTGCTTCTTCCGCCCCCACTCCTTTACCCCAAGGTCCAAAAACATGATGCATTCATTTCTCACTCCAAAGTGAAGCGACTAGTGAATATTTAGAAGCTCGGGTTTTAAATTGCATATATTAAATGCACATAAAATGAATATATTGTTTGTGAAATATTAAACCAAGTAATTTTTTCCCAATTGTTGAGCACAAATGTGGGCTTTTAATGCACATGTGTTACCTTGGGAAAATCTGGAGCTTTATTAGCTCTTCTTTAAATCATACAAATTATTCCTTTTAACTGTAAATGATCTCTTCTTTTGGTAAGTTTCCTTAACTACAGATAACTTCACAAAAGCACATGTCAGCTAACGAGAAACGCAAGGAGAAAATAACTCTGTTCAGAGGTGATTTATCTTTTTAAGCATCACTTGGGGGCCATATAAAAGGCAATTTTTAAAATGCAAGTAATCTTTAGGAAAATATTATGAAAGGACACTGTTAGTATTCTGTTGTGTTGTATTAGCATCCATTTCTTGGGCAAGATGTTTCATTTTAACAGTATCCTCCACTGCATGAAAATTAATTTATTTTCTTCTTTGGCACAACTCCATGCCTTTTTTTCTTTATCATCCCAGTGGATGAAATGATCTGAGTGAGCAACATATTTTTTTTGAAAGAACAAATGTATAAGTGAAGGTGACCAATGAAAATATTTAGTTAAAAAGGGAAAAGTGATTGATGCAGATCTTGCCGGTGAGCACTTTGGAGTCCTGCTGATTGGCTATAAGAAACAACCATCTACCCCAACTTTTGAGGGAAATCATTTTAATCCATGAATGCTGCATATTGATTTTGGAAGATTTGCAATGTGGTACATGTAATGGGTATTTTTGCAGCTGGTACCAAATGTATCCAAAATTAATATTTATTTTACATTATTCATTTTATTCTTGTACTTTCCAATTTTTAGGCATAAAAATTAATACTTACCTTGAAATACTTTTGAAAATCAGTATTTTTATTACTTGGAAGCCTGGGAATCCTGTTTCTTTTGTTGTTTCACATTGCACTACTTTTCTATTGCTTTTGCAACAAACTACTGTAAACCCTGCAGTTTCAACAATACATATTTATTATTGTACAGTTCTGGGGCTCACTGAGCAAAATCATGGTGTTGGCAGGGCTAAATTCCTTTCTGGAGGTCCAGGGGATAATTTATTTCTTTGCTTTTTCCTGCTTCTAGAAGTGGCCCACATTCTTTGTCTGGTGGCCCCTTCCTTTATCCTCAAAGTCAGCCCTGTTCATCCCTCTGGCTCCCTTCCATAGTCACATCTTTCTCTCCCTCTGACATCATCAGGGAAAGGCCTTGTTAAGGACTCATGTGACTAGGCTGGGCCCACCCAGGTAATCCAGGTTAATCTATGAGCTCAACATCCTTAACCTTTGTTACACCTGCGAATTCCCTTTTGGCAGATGAGGTCACATATTCACAGGTTCCAGGGATTTCGATGTACCATTGTTCTGCTTACTGCTCACAGAAAGATAAAGAATGTTAACAGTAATAGCAGTTACTGTCATTTTTTAGTTGATGCCTCTTTTGGACCCCTTACAAAAGTGATAAAGTATGGTGCATAGTAGGCACTCAGTAAGTATTTTTTGGGCTAACGAATGAATGAATTAAGGATAAAACTATTGCACAGGAACAAAAAAATATAGTAGATGCTCAGTAAATAGTAGGTATTATTATTATTATATAATTTCTCTCTCTTTCTCTCTTCTTTTTTTTTTGAGACAGAGTCTCGCTCTATCACCCAGGCTCCCAGGCTGGAGTATAACAGTGTGTTCTCGGCTCACTGCAACCTCTGCCTCCTGGGTTCAAGCGATTCTTCTGCCTCAGCCTCCCGAGTAGCTGGGACTACAGGCACACACCTCCATGCCCAGCTAATTTTTGTATTTTTAGTAGAGACGGGGTTTCACCATGTTGTCTGGCTGGTCTCGAACTCCTAATCTCGTGATCTGCCCACCTTGGCCTCCCAAAGTGCCGGGATTATAGGCATGAGCCATATAATTTCTCAAGTATCTTCAAATTGTGCCAGATGTGTGTGTCTTTTTCCATTTGTGATACTATAGAAAAACACCTGAGACTGGTTAGCTTACAAAGAACAGTTCTGGAGCTTGGAAGTCCAAGATCAAGCTGCCTGCTTCTTGTTTAGACCTTCTTACTGTGTCTTTGCATGGCAGAAAGCGGAAGGGCAAGAGAGCGTGAATGTTGAGTCCCCACATGGATGAAGAGCAGAAGAGAGTTGATCTGCTCTTGCAAACCATTTTTTATAGTGGCATTAATCTATTTATGGGGAGTGGAGCCCTCATGACCTAAACTCTTTCCATTAGGCACCACCTCCCCACACTGTTGTATTGGGGATTAAGTTTTCAACACATGGATTTTGAGGGACATATTCAAATCATAGCAATGATTTGAATAGCAAATATACCACTCAGGTAATTAAAAGACACATTTTGGTTAAGAGTTTAGACTCTGGATTTATTCATTCATTTTTTTTTACACATTCCACAATTCCCTATTACTAAATATGCACTGTGCTACTGGCTGTGAATACAATGATGAGCAGAACAGATGTGCTCTCTTGCCTCATGATGCTTTCAATCTAGTGGAAAGGGCAAACTATTAGGTAAATAAACAAATTAAGGTTCATATCCTGGTGCCATAACTTAACAGCTGTGTTATGTGATTCTGGGCAGATGACTTAACCTCTCTGAAACTTGATTTCCTCATCTGTAGCTGAGGTTAATAGGACTTATCTTGAGAGGTTTTTATAAAGATTAAATTACTTATTACACATAAATTTTTATTACAATCCTTGGCACATAAGAATCATTTTTAAGTAACTTTTTAAAATGATCATTATTAGGCACCTAAAGAAAACTTGACTCTATTTTTGATGAGGAAATTTCATCCTTTATAGGGACAACACCAAATAGCAATATAAACTTGAAGAAGGTAAAACTGTATCCTAACTTTCTCTCCCTGATTGCTCATGCTAAATTTTCAAGAAAATACTATTACTACTACTATTGCTACTATACCTACAACTATTAATGTTATTACAATACTTACCTTTACTAACTTCTTCTTATGTGTCAGACACTATTCTAATCACTATGTCTGCATTATATTATTTAATCCAGTTCACAGCCCTGTAGTGTGAATTGGTTGCTCTTATAGAACTCACTTCACAGCTAAGAAATTTGAGAGAAGACGGTTAAACCCTACATCTACAACAGGAGAGTGACAGAGCCAGGATTCCTACTCAGGCAGTCTGACTCAGGTGTCAACCATTCTTTGGAAGGCGGCAGGATTTGGGATAATTTTCCAATGAGGCAAATTGCATGGTGTAGGATGGTGTGAAAATAGAAGAGGACTATAGCACTGAGAATTTCATTTTGCTCTGTATTTTCTAAGATAAAGGATCAAAGAGACATAACTCATTTGTTCATATATTTATTCTTTGATCAAACATTTACTGCATACCTACCAGGTAGTGGGTACTGTTAGAGGTGATTAAATTTGTGTCCTCAAGGAGCTCTTAGTACATTGTCGGGACAAGTAGTCACCATGGAGTTTGCTGCCTGTCTTAATAGAAGTCTGTGCATATGATGCTTAGGAAACTTCAGTACATCTCACCTAGCATTCTCACCAGCCTTTTCCTGGGTGGCCAGGAAAGGCTACCCAGAGGAAATATGTCATGAGGAACAATTCATTTGCTTACTAAAATCTTAGAAAATTACTTACTGGCAAGATATGTGGATATGTACATAAATGCATATCACAATGATTAATGATACAGGCTTTGGAGTTAAAACTGGCTGCTTTCAAACCTTGCCATTGCCATTTATGAACCTTTGACCTTATACCCTTTAAGTCTTAAGAATATCTCTTTCTTTAGGTTGAGGTGAAGACTACAGGTAGAGATCTTGGTACCGTGTCTGGTGTGTGGTAAATGGCCAAAGCACATTAATGTTTATTATCATCATTATTGTTGTCACTAGCATCATGATCACCATCATCATCATTATCATCATCATCATTATCATTATAATTCTTTTAGAAATAATTCTCAAACAACATGACAGGAAATGAGGGATTTTTTTGTTGCTGTTGCTGAATTATTAAGAAACAGTATGTTGGTCTTAATTTTTAAAGCTGGAAAAATTTCAGTCACTTTATAAGTCCCTGTGATCTCATAGAAATATATATTACTGGAATTGATGTGTGGAAAGAGCACAGTTTGTTTTTACCCCAGCTGAAAATGTGCAATGACATAATGTAACCCTTTAAGATAACAGAAGCCAGCTGCCCCATTCACATTTAAATATGAGTCACCTTCCAGGGAGACTTGCAAGATTCTATGTGCCAAGCTGGAAAAGTAAAAAATTGCCAGGAAGGAGGGAAAGAATAAATTCACAATTGGAAGGAGGTATTACAAGCTAAAGGCCCCACCTAGCCAATTCCCTCTCAGAGCAGAAAGTGGCATGCTAGTGGCCAGAGAGAAGAACTGCCCCACTGTGGCATTGTGATCTATATTACTGAAACACAGAGGCCTTGTCACATTTAGAAAATTCTTTCTACTCGATTAAAAATATTTTGCGTTCTGTGTAAATGGCACATTTGCTCAGGTACAAACACAGTCTGCTGCAATGAATTTCTAAAAAACGCAATATAGTTATTTATGAATTCCTCCATCTCACAACCCCACCCAGGACCTTGGCATTGGGTTGGCCAGCCACTTCCAATGTCTTCCAGTACAGCAGAGCAGCTCTCAGAAGAAAACCGAAGGCTATAGGGACAAGAAAAGACAGGCTTGAAATTTCAAATGATGTCTTTGTGAGTGTTTGCTGAGAACCTATCAGAAAGAAGAGACCTGTATGTGGTGCTTGGGACCAACATTTTAAAAATTAATTACATATGTTAATTGAATTGACACATAGGCAATTAGAAGAAGTTAAAGGTTAGTTTAAAGGAATGACACTGCTAATTAGGATTCCCCTCATGGTTGAATCAGATTTGCTATGGATCTCTCTTGGTCAACTTTTACCTGAATGATAATTCAGTGATCAATGATCAGTTGGTTGACTCGAAACCCAGAAGTCACTTTAATTTTGGCAGTTTGGAGAGGCGGAGGCATAGACTAATCCATGTGCCTGGAAGAAGTCATGCTCACCAGGCACAGCAGTGGGTGCTGTTTTCAAGAATAGAGGCAGACTGGCTGGGTGCAATGGCTCACACCTGTAATCGCAACACTTTGGGAGGCTGAGGCCAGCAGATCACTTGAGGTCAGGAGTTCAAGACCAGCCTGGCCAACATGACAAAACCCCATCTCTACTAAAAATACAAAAATTAGCCAGGCATGGTGGCACACACCTGTAATCCCAGCTACTTTGGAGGCAGAGGCAGGAGATTGCTTGAACCCAGGAGATGGAGGTTGGAGTGAGCCGAGATTGCACCACTGCCCTCCAGCCTGGGCCACAGAGTGATACTCCATCTCAAAAAAAAAAAATAAAAATAAAAAAAATAAGAATACTGCAGATTGTTAGAGAAGGTAAAATGGGAAGTATAAAGGTGAACTTGAATTTGGCTTTTCAAGAAAATCTTTTGGAGGACAACTTGATAATATGAATCCTACACTTTGACTTCTAATTTTATTTCTACCAATTAAACAACATACTTCAAGATGTACATAAGGATTTAACAGGGAAGATGTTCAGAGTAGCATTGTTTAATGAAAGATTGAAAATCATATATAAATATTTATTAGGTTGGTACAAAAAGTAAGTGTGGTTTTTGCCATTACTTCTAATGGCAAAAACCACAATTACTTTTTGCATCAACCTAATAGAATAGGGGATTGATAAATAAATTATAAACATCCATACAATGAAATATTTCTGTGCTGTTAAAAGGGTTGTTTAGCGTTATATTTATGGACACACGAAGATGGGATCTATTTATTGCTATGTGAAAATAAGGTGGTAGATCTGATTTTGGTTATGATTTTATATAACTAGCATCTTTTTGTACAATGTTATTTAGGTTAAAAAATTGTAGAGTGTCTATCATTAGATCTCTTTCCATTTCTATTAACTTAATAAATTTATGTTGGTGGAGTTCTGACATTTAATTTCTTAGCTTTGTAAAAAGTAATATTTAATTTTATTAAAGAGAATTCAGGCTGGTGCAGTGGCTCATGCATTTAATCCCAGCACTTTGGAAGGCTAAGGCAGGAAAATCACTTGAACCCAGGAGTTCAAGACCAGGCTGGGCAACGTGGAGAGACTGTGTCTTTAGAAAAAAATTAAAAAGTAACCAGGCATGGTGGCATGTGCCTATAGTCCCAGCTACTCAAGAGGCTGAGGTGAGAGGATCATTTGAGCCCTAGAGTTTGAGGCTGCAGTGAGCTGTGATTGCACCACTGCATGCCAGCCTGGGCAATACAGCGAGAACCTGTCTCAAAAATAAATAAATAAATAATAAAAAAGAGAGAGAATTTAAAATATATAACCTATTTATTTTCTTAACTCTATAACTACTTATTCACAAAAAAAGCAAAAATAAAGTATTACCCACAAGAATATTCCCACTTTGACAATGTCCCCAGAATAATCACAGTCTCTCACATACTCTATGTGGCCAGTCTAATATCAGTGTGACCCACTGCAGTGTCAAAAAATATATTTTGCAGGAGTAAATGACGGAGGAGCACTCCCTATCTCCTTGAGCAAAAGCCACCTCATCTCTTCTCTCCCCTGTTACCTCAGCAGCTTCCTGCAATCATAGAAAAAAAATGGGAGAGTAACACATTGTCCACTAGATATATGTGAAGAAGCACTTTATAATTTCAGCATTAAATTTTATTTGTACACTGCATGTATGCTACTAAAATAGTAGCAAAAATTGGTCAAATGTGAGATTTGGGGAATGCCATTCCACCTAACATTTGGTGGTGGTAAGTGGAATTCTGGCATTAATGTTATGTAACATATGCATATTTGCATGTATGTTTAAATCAAGGTTTCTCAGTCTTGGCATGATTGACATGTTGGGCTGAATAATTCTTCATTGTGAGGGGGTGTTCTGTGCATTGTAGGATGTGTAGCACCTGTGAACAACCAAAAATGCCTCCAGAAATTGCCAAATGTCACCTAGGAGTTAGAGGCTGGGAGAATGTAGGGACAAAATTGCCCTCATTTGAGAAGCACTGGCTTAGATTGATATATATGTATTCCAACGTTAATGGGTATTATTTCAGGGTGGCAAGAACGTGAATGATGTCCCCTTTTCTTTCTGCTTCTCTTGTTCTACTTTATACATCTTGACTTGTGTTTCTTGTATATTAAAGAAAAAAGTCAAAAGACAAAAAATGCGTAATAAGCCTATCAGTGCTCTGAAAAGCAGAGCATACAGTGCTGTCACTCATGGTCCTTGCAGTTGCATAGTGCTTTGGAATTTGCAGTTCCCTTCACATATGCTTATCATCCTTTTGGAGCATTCATATCCTGGGAAATAGGTGGATAGGGATTATTACTTTTCTTCTTTACAAGGAGAAATGCTGAAGTCTAGATCAAAGTCATTGTAGTGGTTAAATAGCAGAAGTTGCACTAGAGCTGCAGCTTCTTGACTCTTGAATTACATTAACCACTGCTCACTGATAGGGAGCCTGTAGCCTTTTCCATGCATTACATGTAGGCATGGCTCTGAGCTGTGTTTGCCCTAGGGGCTTGTGTGCATATCACTGTGATCATGAAGACTTGTCAATGGGGCATTTGAACTAACACATAGAAAAGAGATCAGAAAGGCAAGGCATTCCCCTGTTAAAGATGAGAGCCACTAGTGGTGAGGTCTCAGATGGGTGACTCATTTCCTTGACTGAGCTCCCACATAGAGTCCCAAGCCATTCTGAGGTTTTCAACACACAAGGAGACTGACACGTGCCAATTTTGTAAGATATTGTCTATGAAATATTTTATGCACTCAGTTTTTCTGTCCTGGATGCATACATATTTTGAGGAATTTTAATGGAATTAGTTCAGTTAATTCCCAGGGAAACAGACCCTTCCAGGTTTCCCATTATACTACATATCTGGGGGTCTTTCTTTTTTTCACTGGTGCATTTCCTGTGGAACTATTAACACTGCTGGGAATTATGCATGTGCATCGACAGGTGGATATACCCACATGTTGGGAATTTAATTTCTCAGTCTATGTATGTCTTGGATAAGGTACAGTAATTATTATTATCCATTAATACTGGAATGCACAAGAATACTCTGAGAAGTAAATATTTAATATTTCACACTCATTGCCTTTTTTTAAAATTTACTGTGTGCATAACAAGCAAATTGTACACTTTCTCTTCCTGCAGTCTTAAAATTAAGCTCTTTTGAATAACAACTGGTTGGCAAACACTTACCATTTAATTTTCTTACATTGAGTATGAAGCATTCCAGCATATCTGCAAAGTAGTCAACATATAGATATAGGTGAGTGTAAGAAATCTTGCTTTAGATTTTAATTTTAGTTTTAATTTTAAGAGCATTAATATCTTGCCCCAGTGACTACACTTTTAATTTAACCTGCTGTACTCGCATTCTCCCACTTCAAAACTGACAAGTGAATGGGGAGGGAGGGAAGGCTTTATGTAGTGTTGAACTTGGCATAACTCCTTTAAAAGCAGTAATACCCATCTCTGGATCTTGGAATGCACAGCAAGGAAGAGAGCCCAGCACATAATTTGGTTCTCCAAATAATTCCTGAACTAATCAAAGAAATCTGTACCTCATAACACCTCCATTCGTCCTCTTGGATCCTGTGTCTGTTGACTTTGCATCCTCTCTTGTTCGGTCCTTGGTTTGACCTTCAAATCTGACCATTTGTCTTTAGGGTTGTGACATTCTTTTCTATCTGTGACTTACTCAAGTCTAGCAGGCTAAACTTGACCATGGTCACCATGTATAACATTAACCCCCAAAGTTAAAGGATGAGTTTCTATCATCCAAAATTCCTCTTAGCTTAGATTCAGCATTGCAAACTCTGTTCTGTCCAAGAGCCAGGCAGGCAATGTTGACTGGTGGAGCGGGCAGTGGGCAGGACAACATGGAGTGATGAGGACTGTGGTCAGCTAGAAAAAGTTCGGGACTAATCTCAACAGGGAAGTAGCTGCTTCATCGCTGCTCAATGTTGCTATTTAGAAATGTGTACCTAGACTTGCCAGATCTTTTTAATTTTTCAGGAGAAGTCAGAAATTTAGACTTCTGGCTGAAATATCTTGATTTTCAAATGTAGCATAAAATTTCTAATTTTTAAAAACACCATGCATATCAATTACAGAAATTTGAAATGCTATTTGATGATGTCAAGGAATTATTATTAAATTTTGGTGTGATCTTGATCTTGAAACTGTAGTTGTTTTTTTAAATGTCCTTATATTTTAGAAATATTAACTGCAATCTTAACAGATGACTGATGCAATATTTGAGATTTGCTTCAAAATGATCCAAGGGTTGGGGTGAAGAAGAGGATATAAATGAAACAAACAAGGCTGGCCAATAGGTTGATAATTATCGAAGCTGGATGATGGAGGAATATATACATATTTAAATTTGTATATGTTTGAAGTTTCCATAATAAAGAATTTTAAAAAACCATGGCCACAGGCCAGATTTGACTTCAAGCTACTAGAGTTGTCTCTGATCCATGAATTTGTCTATACACATCCCAATCTACTTATATTTTTAATCTGTACTATATTTGGTTGTAGTATTTTTAAAAGTTTATCATAAATGTACCACTCTAAGGCTATGAGAGCTGTCCCTTATTTCACAATTCGTGAACTTTTTTGAACAAGTGCATGTTCATCCCATTTACTTTGTACATTTTTAAACCTCCAATGATATTTCCCCTGAGCTTTCATCCTTCCAGAAGAATTTATTATTCTCTCCTTATATAAAAGTTCTCAAATTTATCGACATGTATTTCAGAGGCTTTCCGTTGAACTTATCTTATGTGACCCATTGTGTCTTTTCTAAGGCATGTGGAATTTTGCATAAATTCTAAATAATGTGTTGTTGTATGTTGGAAAAAGGAGAGATTAATTTCCCTTTCAATTATTGTCACCTTGTTACCTATTTCTCCTTCCTTTTCTTTCAGGATCTGAACCATCCTATTTATTCCTTCCTCTTTGGACTTTGAGCTCTTTGAGGACAACTGTAGTGTGCGATCTTAGTGCCTAGCCAATACCTACCTCATAAATAGCCTTTCATTTACTCAGAGATATTTATGAAGCCCCTTACTTCTTCCCACTCCTTCAACTCCACTCCTTTCTTGCTAAAAGTGATGTCTCACTCTCTGAAAGAAGAGAGCAATATTTCAATGATCCTTTGGGCAATTTCTGTTCTTTCCAGGATCACTGCAGACTGAGCCAGAGCCCCATTTATAGATTAATCTTGACACCTGTCTTTCTTTCCCATTCTTCTCCTTCTTGTCATACCTCAAAGTTAGAGATGAAGGGCTTCTTGGAATTCCTTTTGATTTTTACTAATCTCAAATTTGATAGCCATCACCATGTGATTGTCCATCTGGCCTTCCTTTGCTCCTTTATTCAACAAAGATTTACTGGGCACATACTATGTATCAGTCACTATGTGTCTATATCAAGGATCTGCTGGTAAACAAAACAGACAAAAAGTCTTTTCATAAATAAATGAAGAGGATGAGTAAGAGGATTTCAACAACAGAAGGAAAGACTTACGAGCTTCTTAAGAACTGTATCTGTTCATCAACCGTTCGGCTACCTTTCAGGTTTTCTAGTTTTGTTTTCTTTTTGTACATAGTTATTTAGAAACAACCTGTCCCCTTTTCCAATTTTCATGACCCATTTAATGTTTTACATATTGTTTTTCTCTCTCTCTCTCTCTCTTTCCCTCTCTTCAGTAAAGCTTTTCTTGGAAATACACTATCGAGGTGGAAAGTGATTTAACAAAGTAAAGTTAAATAATATTAAAACTCATAGTGTATCTATTAAAATGTTTATATTTCACATCTAACACTTCTTATTACATGTTAAAATACAGTGGTATTTAAATTAACAAAAGATTCTCACTCATGCTACAAGATAAACAGCCCTAATCCAGATACTCTTCCCACTGTATTAGGCAGTGTTCAGTCCTTATCAGTTGCATATATTTTTCCTATGACAGGAGGCCATATTTTGATGCCAAAGTTAAGTAGTGCTATATTGAAAAAAAGCCTAATCTATATAAATGAACTAGTTTAAAAATATGACGGCATTTAGTCAACTAATCAGCTATGAAAATAGCTGCAACCAGAGAAAACATTTATCTGTAGGAAGTATCTAATCTATTTGTGTCCCAAAGAAGGCAGGCAGGAATGTATGGATGTGATAGTTAGCCAAAGAGACTGTGAAAGAGAAAAAGAAATAGTTTCTTAATACTCCTACTAAATTACATTCAGAGCACTTCCTTTCTATTACTTTGTCACAACATGACCTTGCCCAATTTTAGTCAAGTCAGAATGCAAAATAAGTTTCGTGGATAATTTTGTTATTGGGGAAAGGGGGTTAAAAATGATATTCTTTAAATATGCCCTTCTTTTCTATCTTACCCCCTTCCCTCTCTACTTTTGAATGTTTATCTTCTTTTGAAAGTTACCAGATCTTAAAAGGGTACAGTATTTTTAATTCATTTTAAAAGAATGTTTCTATATACATTTTTTAAATTTTGGATTATTCTCATGGGACTAACACAACACTGAAAATTTGGCATCTGCAAGCATAATTCAATGAAGAATTGTCTTTGCCTTGTTTGAGGACATTTAGTTTTGAAATAACAGCATTAGAATCTTTTGAAAATAACAGAACATGAACAGAAAATTATTTCCCTTGGAAAAAACTGTAGCTAATTTTTCCTTTGGCTGATTTGCTGCTGAAATCACACATTCGTATAAATGCCAAGCTATACATATGCATATACATATGTATATGGATGAGTGTGTGTGTGTGTGTGTGTGTGTGTAAAATTCCACTCTACAATCATGCTATAAATTGGAGAATTTGTCTTTTTAAACTAACACTCATTCATATACGGGTCAGGAAGTAATGCAGAATGTTGGTGTTGCTAACACATTTCATCCAAGATTTCAATTAATTTTTACAATTCCCCCATGCAGTGGGCAAACACTGTCATTTTCTCAGCTTTATTGATGGGAAATTTGAGTGGAAAATCCTGTTCCAGGTCAAACAAAATCCAGGTCCTCAGAGCCAAAGAGAAAGGGAAACTTGAGATATCTATTTGATATTTCAGTTGAAAACAAGTATTTGTTGAGTGAATTAAATATACCTATTAACAAAAAAGGTTTTGGGATCTGAATTAGTCAAAATATCTCTTCATTTTTTTCCTTTTGAGAAGAACGCCATCTAAACTGTGAATTTAACTGAACTTCATTCAGCCTCAAGAAAGTTGATGAGGAAGAACCAGATACACATACATAAATGTAGGCAGTTGAGGCTTGCATTGCACAGGGGTTGCAAGAGAGACAGAGGTAAACAGTTCTCACAATGCAGTTTGCTGAATGCAAAAGGATCCTGCCATCATGAATTAGAATGGGCACTGACCTCCTTAGCATAAAGCTGCATTTCTGCTTGACTTTACTTTGAACCTGCAGTTAAAAGTTTGTCTTAGTTTGGATGCGGTAAAAGTTCCAGCTGATTCAGAACAGATTTGGGTATTCCAGACAGAATCACCAGATCTAACAAAAAGGTCTCCTAAAAATTCAAAGGGGTTTGTTTCATGAAGCTATGGGGAAAATTTCAGGTTTATACACTTTGAAGTATAATGTATGTCCTGGACCCAGTTCTAGTCTCAGTCCATAAAAACCCTGTGCTGGCTTTGTAGCCACAGTACTGAGGAGAAGTAAGAATTTTGTTTAAATGGATATCGGGCAATTGATACCATTCTCATTTAACTTGCTCATAATTGCAGTTATAAAATGGGTCAGCCCCAGCAACCATTCTTGTCCAAAGTTCTTTTAGAATTACATTGTCTTGTTTGTTCCTCTATAATAGGAGGCCTGCAATTGATCACTTGCTACTTACCAGTGACTGTATATACCATCATATAAATCTCAAAATAGATAGGTTCTATTCTAATTTTACAGTTTAACAAATCAAGTCAGAGAGATTAAATAATTGACTAAGGGCACATAGCTACCATGAAGTGGAATTCAGATTTGTATCTAGTTTGTAGGATCCCAAGCCCTAAGCCTATAGGAACTATCACTACTCTTGTCAGCGGGAAGGTATTAATATATCCGTTTTATAGGTTGAGGAAATCAGGGAGGCTAGTTGACCTGTTTAAGTTCATAAGAAGTTAGTTCCAGAGCCTGGGCTATATCTGGTCTCTATTTTTTCTAACAAGGAGCTCGTTCTACCAGACCCCAGACTTGTAGGATGATAGAAGTATGTGCTGGCTAGAAGAGCTTTATATGTATTATTTGTAAAGTGACATGTTTATTGTAAAATAAATAATAATTCAACCTAAATCAATAGAAATTTAATTTTAAATCAGAGGACGAGAACATTAGGTAAGCATTTTAGATAGAGATCATAAATTCAAAATTTAGTTCCTGTAGTAGCCAGGGTTATTCAGAGAAAAAGAACCAATGGGATATATAGATATATAGAAGGAGATTGATATGAGAGATTGGCTTACACAATTATGGGAGTTGAGAATTCCCATGATCTGCCATCTGCAAGATGAAGGCCCAGGAAAGCTGATGGTGTAGTTCTAGCCCAATCCCCAAAGACAGAGAACCAGGGGGAACTAATCATGTAAGTCCCAATCTGAGTTCAGACACCCGAAAATCAGGAGCACTGGTGTTTGAGAGTGGGAGAAGATAAATATAGTGGCTTGAAAAGAGAGAGCAAATTTATCCTTTTGTTCTATTCAGGCCCTCAGTGGATTGGATGAGTCTGTCCACATTGGTGAGGACAGTCTGATTCAAATGCTAATCTCGTCTGGAAACACACTCACAGACACACCAGAAATAATATTTTACCAGCTATCTGAGCATCCCTTAGCCCAGTCAACTTGACACATAAAATTAACCCCCCAAGTTGGCAAGTTAAATTGGCTATGGGGGACTTTCTAGCTGTTTTAGTGAATGACACCAGCATTTATTCATTTGTCCTACAAATATTTAGAATCATGTACTAAATGTTCACTGTTAAGGGTAATAATAAAAAGTTGAAGAAGACAGACTGTCTTGAAGATCTTGAGTGTTATTGGTGATGAAGATCTGATATACGGGAATCATGGATAACAAAAATCTATGAAGTGCTGTAGAATGTATGAAAAAAGAAAGACCTTTGTCAGTTGATATTAGTGAGGGACTCTTCAGGGAGATTGTTGATCTTGAGCTATGTCTTAAAGGAAGAAGAAAATTGGGATTTGTTGAGAATTAGATGCAGGAGAATCACTCTGTTAGTGCAAGACTTACTTATTGCTGGAATATTGAGTGCCCACTTCATGCCAGGCAATGTGCTATTTGCTAGGGACATGGCTGTGACAAGGACAAAATACATTCCCTTATGGAGTGTTTAGCCTAGAGGGAAACCAACAGTTAAACAAGGAATTATTATAAAGTCTGTGCTGTGAGAGCTTGGAGAAGGGGAACTTGACCAGCAGGAGAGTCTGGGAGGCAAAACCTCCCAGGGGAAGTGCTATTTCCTCTAATAAATATGAAAAAGTCAAAAGATGCACTGACTATGGTCATAGGCACTATAATTCATATACAATAACTTTTAGTCAGGAACCAATTTTTATTTTCCTCTGCCATTCCACCATTTCTGAGCGAACTTTTCTGCTATCTATTGATAGATACTTAGGCTTCAAATTAATTTGAAGGTTATCCTGGAGAAAATATTATGATGGCTTATTATTTCCATCACCTCCTATTTGCTGTCACAACTTGGGGGGAGATGCTACTGGCATCTGGTGGGCAGAGGCCAGGGATGCTGTTAAACATCCTACAATGCACAGGACAGTCCCCACAGCAAAGAATGATCTGGCCCAACATGTCAATAGTGCTTCAGTACCCTGATCTAGACATAGAAAAACTTGGACTGAGTTTGGGAATCTGAGCAGTCCATATTAGCAAAGCTTAGAATATGTACATATGAAAGGGAATAATGGGTTAGACAGGCCATACTGTAGAGGGTCATGGATGTAGGTCAGTGGAAGTCTGTACTTAAGTAGTGGAGAAAAGATGAGAGGAAGAGGGAGTGAGTGGGAGTGGAAAATTATCTGGATATTTTAGATTGGAAGTCGTGAGAGCTTAAACTGGAGATGATGCCAATGAAAATGGAGGAAAAAGGATGTATGCCAAGATGCAGACATCCATGCATAAAAGGATGTATATCCTGACTGCAGGAGGAGAGGGAAGGCCATTCCAAAGGTGGTAGCTTTGGCAGTGGTGCTGCCATTCATGAGTAATAGACAAGGCAGGAAGAGGGATTTGGGGGAGAAAAATGTATTTGGGTTTGCGTGTGTTGTGGTTGAGATACCGACAGGACCTCCAGTTGGGACTGCCTAGCAGGCGAATGCAACTGTGAGTCAGGAGCTCAGAGCCATGACCAAGTCTAGGGACCATGCTAACATCTTTGTTCTAAGCCAGAGGTCCTAAATTGGCAACCTGTGGGCCCCATCTGGACTACAGATGTGTTTTGTTTGGCCTGCATAATGTTTAAAAAATCTTTAAGATTTGTAACAACATACGCATCGAGAGACTGCATATAAAAACCCATCTTTTCTGCTTGTCTTGAAATATCAGAGCATCTGGCAATTCTGGGTTCTCGTTTCTGCATGGCCAAAGCCTGAGCTGAGGCTTGACTACCCACTTTCCACAAGGCATGATGTCTCCAGTTTGCCTCAATCCCCACCATGCCCTGTTAAATGTCACCAGGGCAGCCCACCTCCCAAGTTTACTTTACCTGCCTAAAATTTGAGTTTGCAACGCCTGGGTTAGGTTATGATTGTATCAGATGCTAGCTCCCTCCGCATCTACCCACGGCTACATTCATTCCCCTTGTGTCTCCTCAAGTGTGCCTTATGCCTTCAGCATCTCTGGTTACCCTCTCAGGGTTTTCTTTTGCTGTAGATATGCACAGGTCTCTTGTCACTTGCAACAGCTTCACTTGATTCTGCCATCTCCCAAGTTCTTTTTTCCTTTGACTCATTCATTTTGTTGAATGAGCAAATGATTCTATGTGTAAACAAACCAGCTGCTTACACTTATGTCTTTGGAACCCCCAGACTCCCCTTCGTTCTCTGTAGTATTTTTGATCCCTGGCCGTAGTCTTCACCATTTTACAGGCAAACCCTCCACAGTGATCATCCAGCAGCCAAGTCCGTTGTTTTTTTCTTCTCTCTAAGCACATTGCAACCCCACGGTCTGTGTGCCACTGTTTCCTCTGCCCATGGTGCTGAGACACCCGCATGGCCCGTTTCCCCACTTCATTCATGCCCATACAAATAATAATATCGGCATGTTAAGGGGCCTCTCCTGACCCCACTGTCTAAGAAGGCCCCTCTCCCCATGGCATGCTCTTTCTCCTTGCCCTGTTTTATTTTCTTCACAACATCTGCCACCACCTGACATTATATTAAGTAGAACCACATGAGAATGCACATTTTGTAGGTCAAAACCGGACAAATACTGGCAATTTCTTGTGGTTTGATTTAACATATTAATTTGCTCATTTTCTATCCTCTCCTCCTTAAAATGTAAGCTCATTGAGGACAGACTCTGGTTTGCTCACTGTTCTATCCTCAGGCCCCAGAACAGTAGCAGGCACAGAGTGGATGCTCAGTACATATTTGTCAGACACAAACATTTTGAGATGCTCTTCATGATCTTTCTGTAGCAGTCACCAATAACCATAATCTCTTTGATATTGCACTGCTCTTCCGTCATTGTGACTTTTATCCTCCCTCTAATGTCTCCTCTCTGCCCATTCTCTGGCTTCTCACATCACTCCTTTCCAAAGGTGAATGTCCCAAAACGTTCAGGCCTGGCTGTCTGTTTCGCTCTGCCATTTCTTGCCTCCTCTGAAAGTCAATCGTCCTCATGTGTTCATCTCTGAGTTTGGTGTAAATGACTTCCACATCTGTACCTGCAGCCGTGAGCTCAGTCCAAAGTGAGCTGTTAGTATTGGCATCAGTTGCATATTGGACATTCTATTTTGGGTTGCCCATATCTTCAGAAATACAGTATTCCAAAAATTTACATCTTCCTTTATTTTTGAAAATTTGACTTCATCACCTGGTGTCCCTTCTGCCCTTCATTACAAAACTGAAGCACTTGGGAAGTTCTTTGTCTCCTGCTTTGTCTGCAGGGACCCTCTTCCTTCTGTCACCAGCTACCCCCCCACCCCCGCCGCATTGACTTTCTCTGAAATGCTTCTCACATTGGTCCCTTTCTTTTCTTTCTCTTGACAGATATCTTGATTAATGCTAGAGCCTTTTATCTCACTGCTTCGTACCTGTTCCCTCAACCCTGCATATTGAGAACAGATTAACTTTTGTATAATATTTGAATAGGTTCATTATTCTACACCAAATATATCTTTAGACCCACCTGCAACTTTGTGAATATTTTGGTCTTTTTCCAGCCTGCTTTTCAAATCCCATTTCCTGTGATGCCTTCTGAACCGCTTAGCTCTCCAACCCCATTGGATTCCTTGCTCTTGCTTGAAGATGCAGCACATATTCCCAGTGGCAGCAGCCCTAGGTGTTCTGGGAGGCTAGCCCTTCTTGAGATCCCCATCAGCTTCTCTTCTTTTAGGTAGGATCCGTGTGCCTCCTCTGCAAACATAGCTGCAAAGAATTACATCTTTGAGCAGCCCTTCCCCCGCAAACAGATTTTCATCTGAAGTCCCTCCTACAGAGAAATTCTAGAGCTGCCACTGCATATCCCTGTCTCCATCTTTGCTGACTTTGTTTCCTTCCCCCAGAAACCCCTTTCTGTGAATCAAGTCCTTATCACAGGAGACAGTACAGGAGAGTGGTTCAGAGCATGAGTTATGGCGTCCAGGTAACTGGAGCTTGAGTCTTAACCTTTTACACTCCCTTGCTGAGTTACCCATCAGCAAAATTCAGCTGTTTAATTAAGGCAATATTTGTAAAGGGCTTAGCACAGTGCCTGGCATATCTTAAGTATCATTAGCATCAGCATCATCATTCTTCATCATAATTTAAGGCCCACTGTCTACAATAAATCTTTTCCTACAAGGTCAGTCCTCAGATCTCACCTCCTAATTCCTATTGCACTTCTTGTCTGGGCTATTCAGAATACATCCACTTTACATTTCATAATTATATGACTAGGTTGTAAGCTCTCAGAGGGCTGGAACCATGTCTTACCCTTCTGTGGGTCCAGTTCTAAGTGCCAGATCTATACATGGCTTTCCACAAATATCTGTGGGATAAAAAATTATTTGAGACTGTGAATGAAGCACAAAGCTGTATTAAAACAGAGTTCCAGTGCCTTGTCATTTAATCAGAAGGAAAATGCCCTGTGTTTCTGTCTATTGTGCTGTCTTAAAATAGGAATAATGAAATATACCAAGTACGTACTAATTTGGCAGTCATTCTCAGAAATCTGGGACTTTACACTTTAATTAAGCACTTGTAGTTAAGCGTTTGGCCAGAAGATGGTGCAGTGTTCAAGGGATCCTTCTCTCTCAAAGTCAAAACTGATTTTCAAGGAATGATATTGCAATCCGACCAAGTCTATAAAGAAATGGGAGAAAGTTATGCCAGTTCAGCTTTGACACCATCCTAGGGCTTAGCAAGTGTCATGCTTTCATGTAGTTTCTTCCTTCCTACTGCCTAGCATAATGAGCTGGAGGACTCTTCTAATTAGCTAAATATTATTGTACATCAGAGTGGGGCCATGCTTCCTGTACATTCTTATTTGGGTTTTGCCAGCCAAGGGAAGAAAGCTGTTAGAGGCAGGAGCAGATGTAAGGAAGGCACAAAACATGCCAAGAAGTCATGGCGCGTCTTTGCTATTGGATGAGTCATTTTACTTCACATGTTTTTATTCTGATATTAGTAGGAATTCTTCAAGTCAATATGTCTTACTGGAAAAATCTTTTGTGTGTGGTGTGTGTATGCATGGCGTGTGTACAGTGTGTATGTCAAAGTTTTCTCTACCCCTGAAAAAGTTATATAAATAGGATTTGTTTGCTAAAATATCCAACGTAAAATGCAGACTGACATAATCTTCTCATTATTATTATCTTTAATGCAATGTAATTTACTGAGCCAGAAAAATAATACTGCAGTTTGATTTCAGATGTGCTGTTTACATTGGTTGGAAACTAATTTAAAGAAGAAGACTCAAAGTTGGTGCTGATCAGCCATCTTTTATCAAGTTTGTGTATCATACACTTGTTCCATTTTTTTTTTTTTGCTATGTAAAGTCTTCTGAAAATTGAAAACTAATTTATTATCATGTAGTTATTAGCACAATCACAAAAGAGGTCACTGGTCTTTCCTTTAATTTCTGTCACAGACTGCAGGCCGTATTATGCTAAATCAAGGATACGGGGAGATAATTAACATAGCAACTCTGGCAAGTTTAATAGGTGAGTGATGAACATTTAGAGTTTGGCTTCGAAATCCATGTCTTAATTACCACCCGCCTGCGTGCAGTGACGAGGGTGGGGCTCTAGCACACCTATTACAGATACAGTCTGTTGGGCCAAAGTTTTCATGAGTTGTCCATAAAACTATTATTAGATTGAGAGACTTCAAGGCAAGAAAGAAAGAAAAGTGCTTTGTGTTTTGTTTTTTTCAGAAAAAAAAATGTGAGAAATCTGAAGCCATTCCAATGTGTGCCTCTTTCAGAAGTATCCACTCTACTGCAAGAGTTCTCCCTGGGGGGCGTTGTCCTCTGTGGGACATATGGTACCGTCTAGAGACATTTTTGGTTGTCACATCTGGGGGAGGATGCTATTTGCATCTCGTGGGTAGAAGCCAGGGATCCTGCTAAACCTCCTACAATGCACAGCACAGCCACCCCCACAACACACACAATACAGAATTGGCCCCAAATGTTAATAGCGCCAAGGTGCAGAAACCCTGCCCCAGAACTGCCCACTCCATCCCTTGTTATTTTTCACCGCTGGTTGCCAACAGGTGTCACCGCAGGCCCATTTCTATCTGCAGCATTATCAAAGAGAGTCCATAAACTCTTGTAACATATGGAACGAAATCCCAACTGCAAAGCTTTTGTGGAAGGCAGTTACATGCTGGTGAGCTGAGGCCTATGTAACCAAAATTGATCAATTACACAAATTAAGCATAGCCCTTAAGGAATTTATTTTATTGGTCTGGACATCTGTTGCAGTATTGTCCAAATCCAAAACTCAAATGGTGCCTCGGGTTGCCAAGTTAGGCAAGAAAATCTAGTAGCTATAAAAGTACAACTGAAAACCCTATATTAATATCACGTCCATCTGCTGAATGTTACATAAATATGCAGACTTTTTATTTTCCTTGGGAATAACATTTATTTTTACAGTGCCCAGTTTGACATTCTTATGACATTCTGTTCAGTTTATTACATTGTAACTTCAAATGTTTCTTCAGAAATGCATTTATAATGTTGTTGTTAATCTTTTTTCAAGGGTCTGTACCACCTGTTTAACTTATAGTTAAATAGAGAAGTCCTTTTTCTTATAGGAAGAATGGGAAATCTTTGGACAAAGAGGCTCAGAAAAGATTTTGAGTAACACTTGTGTAGTGTAAAGGGAAATTATATAACAGCCATGAATGCTAATATTCCATCCTGCTCTTTTACAAGTTGAAATGTAATCTCCATTTTAAACTAAATTAGCATCATTTCCAAACAGAGTATCATATTTATATCAGATTTATACAACCACATCAGATTACTATTAACATGTAAAATAGTCTCTTTTATGCTGCTGGTAAAAAATAGATTGAAGAGAATGATTTGATTTCCACTTTAATGTCAGGGATTTAAATTAATCTGAGTGGACATGTTTAGGTTGAGAGTTGCTCCAACATTGAAGAAACAGCAGGTAGGGGCGGCTTTACCTTAAGAACCTGTTGTGATCCTGGCACGAAGAAAACCTTGCAGTTATAAAAGTACATCTGAAAATCATGATGTTCCTATCATGTCCATCTGCCGAATGTTAAATAAATATGTTGGTTGGTTATTTAAATATGTTCAGTGGCTAAGCCAACTGGAAAATTATAGGATATGTGTAGGAAAACTTAGAGGACATTTTTCTTCATGTTTTTCCCCTTCATTCTCAGTCTATATATTCAGGAAAACACTTTTTAGTAGTCAATTATTGAAAGAATTCTAATCTAATAATAAGACCATCTAGAAGGGTCAGGGAAACTTAAAAAGCAAAACCAGAACTGAACAAACAAACAAACAAAAAAACCAAGGCAAACAAAACTTGGCACAGATATCGGAGAGATTTCCTTATGGTATTTTCCATTTTAAAAGAAGAAAAAGATAGATAGAATTTTATCAGATTTATTTTAAAAGAACACTTTTAACTGCAAAAGTGGTTCATGTTTACTATGGGACATTTAAGTAATATGAATCTAAAAGTGTATTCAAAAAATTTAATTTTAAAATTTTAAGTGAAAATATATTAACCCATAATTAGATGGGTGGGAGATTCAAGAAAAGGGTAACAATAGGTACTGTTTTTTTTCTTACTAGAAATTCATGATTCATTGACTGTCATTTGTACCAGAATTCTTATATACCCCTCCACCTCGCCCCCACTTGGAACTAAAGAAAGGAGGGTTGTCTGGATAAAACCCAAATACATTCACTTTTAGGGAAACACATTTCCATTGTAAAAGAAGATAAACTTTCAGGGAAATGAGGAAGATGTCTGAGAGTCTGAATTGGTCAAGAAGGCAAGAGGAGCCAGTTTCTTGTCATTTATGCATTGGTGGACTAATCCTGTTTGAAATAAGATGAGCTGCAGCTGTGCCTGTACGGGAAAAGGAGGAGCATAACTCCTCCAATGTCACCTGCAAAGAATTTTCATGCCAGAGGTTGCCTTATAGTAATGTGGGGTGAATAACTCATTGAGGTAGGGTGACATAAAGGAGCATCTACCATGTACATGGGAGACCTGATTTTTTCCCCTGCTTTTGCCACTGTCATTTCCAAATCAAATCAGTTATTCCATTTTTAAAATAACCAACATGGAAACTCTTTCACAAAACAATTTGTAGTGGTGGAGGTAGAGTCTATAAAAAGGTATCCATATCTCTGAATTCAGCAGTATATAAATATCTAGGAGGCCTTGTGATTTATATTCATGCACCCAGTTAAGTAGATGGATGGTTGAGAAGAGAAGGTAACTTGCTTTTGGAGAGATAGACTCTAACTGGCCAAACTAAGAATAACTCTTTTGATTCCCAATAGTCTTAAAACCAACAGGCATTTTCTTTTCCTGTTATAGAACCGCTGCATTTATTGAAGTCATAAGCCCGTAGTCTATCTTTAGACTCCTGATGTAATTTCTGAATCACCAACCATTTCTGAGACCACAAGATATTTAAAAATAAGATAAGAAATATTGACTGAGACTCCCTGAAGCCTGCAAGGGAAACGAAGATACCGCAGCAGAGGTTTACAGTGGAATTTCTCTCCTGTAGTTCGTGCACATTGAAAATGACATGATCTATCCCAAGGAATAGCTTAAGACCTGATCCACTTAAACAGCTCCAAGTGATTTATCATAAATGTGCTTATTTGGAAGGTTTAGCAGTAACCGCTTATGGGAGGTGGTGGGGTTAACTACCAAAATTGTACATAACTTGGATCCTGTGTATGGCAATTAATCAAGAAATTATATTCTTTGACTTTCTAACAACCCACACAGAGTGCTACATCTGTGGCATGTTTAAAGAGAGAGAGAGAGATGAAATATTTCTTCTAATAAAATGCTAATGGCTTTGTTTTGGAGAAAAAATATTGGATTATTGTGGTGTTAGATTTATCTGTATGAGGATTTCTCGAGTCACAGTCAGTAAGTACTTCTGACAGAAAACCAACTATGTCCTGAATACAATATCCCAGTCTTCTAAATGACTTCAGGATTATGGAGAGGCCCCTTTATAATGCTGAAGAAAGAACACAGGAATAAATGGTGTGATAGAGAACTGTAGCAGTCGAAGTTATTACTGTGAGCATTTGTTAAATGTTCAAGAGTATTTATTTAACCCAAAGCACATTGGAATATGTTAATTAAGACAGGTGAGGCATCCCATTGATTTGTGGTGTCTCATGGGCATAACTTGCACCCACTTAGTTGCTCTAGTCCTTAGGTTTTCAAGATTTTGGGGGGATGCCTACTATGGTTAGGAACCCAGAGCTCACTCCCTTGGAGGGTTAGTTTTACAAATTCAGTATCTGAAAACCTAAAAGTACCATCCTCTAAAAAGAAAAATTTGGGGCAACAAAAGCGTCAAAGTGTAATGTCATTTTCATTCCTATAATCCTTTGTGATGTGGTTCAAATGGCTTATTTTAATATTTCACTTTTCAATCAGTAGCTTTTTAAAAATGACAATTTCACAAATGCTTATGGAGCATCTACTTTGTGCCTACACTGGCCAAGAGACAGAAAGATGGAATAATACCTGACTTCTACCTTTTAAGATCTCATAGTGCAGCAAAACAGAGAGCTGTAGCAAATATTTGTAATGTGAAAAGAGCAACACTCATGAAACAGTCCAGTGCTGGACACTTACTGTAGTAGAGACACTGCATCAATGATTCTCTTTTACAGGCAAGGGAACTGAAGCTTGTAGAGAGGTTAGATCACACAGTTAACAAGAAGAGGGACAAGCATTTACCGGAAGCCCTGTGTGGTTCTGGATACTCACATAGTGCTTGCCAGACGCCCGGCATTGTGTTTAGGGCTTTACACTCATGACCTCACTCAGTCCTCATGACAACCCTATGCAGGGGATACTATAATTATCCCCATTTCACAGATGAGCAAACTGAGCTCTGAGAGGGAGCAACTTGACCAAGGTCATGTAGGTAATGTCAGAGCAGCAATTTGAATATAGGCTCTTAACAACTAAACTTTACTGCTGTGAGATGTAGAGGCATTTCTGCCTGGAGCTGCGGGAAGGTACCGAGATTAGGGCAAATAAATTATAAGAAGATTAGAAATATGGTCTTGATAAGGACTTTGAAGATAATGCTTATATCAGACTTCCTTCTGATCTGAGTCAATTGAAGGATGTATTTTTGAACCTTTCAGAAATCTCTCTATAAGTTATAGATCTGAATTTTAGTGAGAATCTATTCCATTCCTTGGAGTGCGAAAATCCAACACAATGTCTGGGAATTCAGACTTATAAAAATCATACAGAAGTAATTCTTAAAAAATATTTTATTTTGAAGTAATTGTAGGCTTATAAGAGGTTGTAAAAATAAGAGAGTTATAGTATGCCCTTCACCCAGCTTCCTCCAAAGTTAACGTTTTATATAACCATAGTACATATCAAAAGTGGGAAATAGACTTTGACAAAATACTATTCATTAGACCACAGATCATATGGGGATTTCATTAGTTTTTAGATGCACTCTATTGTTTTGTATAGTTCTTTTCCATTTTATCACCTGTATAGATTTGTGTAACCACCAAGAAGTAATTTGTTTTAAGCTGGCATAAAGAAAAAATAAAATAAACTGTTTTGAACAATCTATCATTTTGTTGTATGGTATTGTTATGTTTAGGGGCTGCTTTGCCAAATATCTTACTCTTTTAAAATAATTTATGTTTTAATGGAATATTACCATGATGTAAGAATGATTATTCATAGTAGAAAAAGGTTGCTAAAAAAAAAAAAAAATCCCCTTAGGGGACATAAATTGATCCCATTAAGAAAAATAAGGTTTCCATATATTTATTACTTAAAGCTTACTTGTTAGATTTAATTTTTAAACATTTACAGATGGCAGTGATAGGCTCTTGATTTTTCTATGTATTTCTGTGTATCTCAAATGAGTATGAGCAATACTGTATTGAGGTGTATATTGAAAGACATCGTCTTATATTAACATGGGAAACTGTCTATTGCCATTCAGAGCTTTTTATTTTGTAGCTCTTGTTTGGAAGAAGGATATGGAGGTAAAAACCCAAATTTTCAGTATGTTCCTAAAAGCCCCAGACGTCTGAGCTTAAAAAGGGGTTAAATTTTAATGAAAACATACCCTCTAGTCAATGTGCTTTAAATTATAATTTTAAAAGCCAATCATTTTCTTTTTTGACTGACATGTGGCATTTTGGAGAAATTTTTAAATCTTTAAAATCTGTAAGAAATGAATTTGGGGGTCTTATAGGTATCGTATTTAGAACAGGGGAAAAAAAGGGATAGCTCATAGTGAAGGGGTTGAATTAAAATCATTTGTAATTATGCATCACAAAGAGGTACAATCACAGTGCATCCATTTATACGTGCATCTGTGCATCTGCCTCTGACCCCAGCTTTCTGGTTTCTGTCTCCTTTCTTTACAAAATCTTCAGTTATGCGTAGATGCACACATTAGAGAGGAAATTGGGGCTAATGATTTAGGAATGTGCTAATTAATTCTCATTATGTTCTATGAACCGAAAGAAATAGTGAAAGGTTGTCTGCATATGCATATACACTATGTATATTTTTCCACAGTGTTTTCTTCTGAAGGAAAGTTATGCTGGTTTTTTTTTTTTCTTTTTTTCTTTTTAGGTTCTTACACACAGTGACAGCTAGCAGAGTCTAAAATGCTGACATTATGACTTAGAGATGTGATAAAGAGAAACATCTACTGCATTTTCTGTAAGTAAATGTGGTGCCGGCATTGAGAGAACATACGTAATCAGATACCTGTTCTCCCTGAGTTTCTTAATTTAAGCCTCGCGATTCCTAATTAGCAGTTAGATTGCATCCATTGTTATTTTGTCTTTGGTTATCAATGATGATCAACCTTTGCTAAACAAAGATATGTCATCATGCTGGGGACACTCATGGATTTTTTTTTTAAAGGTTTTAACATTTGATAATAGGTTTTCCAATAGCTTGAAGGGTAGCTTTTAACATTTCTTTTCCAGCTGAAGTATTTCCTGAGTTCTGTCCAAGCCCTCTGTAGTTAAAGAAAAGGCTTTTTGACACTGAATAGACAATGTTGTGGCTTTTTTTTTCCTTCTTCAGACAAATGTGTAGGCATTTAGACCGCCACGTTGTACTCTCGTAATTGAGACACCTTGCAGAAATGGCAATTAAGGGTGACTCGTGTCAAAAATATTCAGGACAAATTACATTTTACTGATTTTTAAAAACTTTCAAAGGTACTCTCTCCTCTTTCTTTCTCCTTTCTCTCTTCCTACCTCCCTCCCACCCGCTCCTCGTTTTTTCTTTTAAATATTAAGTAAACTGTTTGCATTTTTACGTCTCATCAAAGTTGTTCCAGGTTTTTTCTGGGTTTACTGAAACTTCAAATTGACTACTCAGATCAAAACAATTAGTGAAGTCTAAGGTATTCTTAATTCCTGAAATGAAAACAGAATGGACGTTCAGGACGTTCTGTTTTGCTCTGGCTACCCGCTTGGCTTCTCGCTCAGAATATTCTTGCTCTCAAGTTAGTTCCAGTTCTGTTTATTTTGTCCTGAGCTCAGTGAACTTTCCAAAGCCCTACTCTTCAAACAACACTTTTTTTCCCCCGCCCCGTGAGCTGGAGTTTATTTTGTGCTCACCCTTCATTCTGTGAGTTGTGAATAATTTTAACACAAAGAAAAAAAAATCTCCTCCCGACCACGGAGAGAAGAGGGGATTTTAGAATAAAGATAAAAATTGCTGTTTTAGCCCCCAAAGCAAAGGACTTGGGAAAGAAGAGAAAAGGGGGGAAAATAGAACAGCAAAGGAAAAAAAAAAAAAACAGAAAAAAATTTTTTATAAGGGTGTCAGTACAAAACAGGTGTTTGATGAAGCTCAAGCAAAACAAATGACAAAGTTAGCATTGAAAGGCCAAATACGTGATACACATTTAAACTACTTAGGTAAATTTATTTATGAAATAAATATGCAGTTTTTCAAATTTGAACATGGAGCAAATGTTTACAGATTGAAACTTATCATTTCTTGATTACCAGTATGAAGTAGGGCAATAGTCCTATTGAAAGCCATTCTTAATTGGGCTCATTGTAAATGTTTGGTTAAAAGAAAAGATTAAAGTGAGCTTTGACCTCTGTGGAATGCTGAGGCTGGTGAAATTTCTGGTTCTAGCATTATCCTCAAATTGTCTCACAGAGAATTATATTTTACAAAGTTAGAAGGCAGAAGAACCCTACTCTTTGTTTTAGATTTGCCTAGCATCCAGTCAGAGATGGGTAAATAAGGACAGAACCATGGGACTCCAGTGGCCTTACTTAGGAGGCCCATACTAATGGCAACGGCAAGACAGTGCTACATAGACATAAATAATCTGTGATTGCAGATGTGCAGGTACAGTATAAAAAAAATTATTCTATCCTTATAGTCTTAGGTGTTGGCACATTTCTTTTGAGCCCATGTATAGAACAGGACAACATGAAAAGTGAAATATTCAAGCCGTGGAGAAAAAGAAAATATATTGTTGTATTTTATTTATGGAATGCCCACTATGTGCTGGTTCTCTACTGGCCCTAGAGAAGTACAGCTGTGATCAAGACAGACATAGTTCCTGCCCCCATGGAGCTTACAATCTATCGCAGAGCTAGACCAGGGAAAAGAGTATGAAGTGTGTAGAATGAGAAGTAGAGAGTGTTACAGGAACACCCAGAAAACTAAGGTTATTGGTTTAGTTGATTTTTCCCCCTCTTTTTTTCTTCCCTCTTTTTCCTCTTCACCGTCTCTTTTCCTCTTCCCTTTCTTTCTCTCTTTCCCCTTTCCCTCTCTCTTTGTTCCTCTCTTTCCTTCTTGATCTTTATTTTCCAAACAGAATTCAGCCAAACTCATTTTTTAAAAGAGAAACAGTCTAACATTATTTAGAAAGAGCAGCATATTATAAGTGGTTACAGCCATAGACTTGGAAGGGTGTGACCCAGATTGGAATCCCGGCTCTGCCATCAACTAGCCTGTATTCTTACTCAAAAGATATTATCTGTGTCTTCTTTTATTAAAAATAGGGCTAGAAATATGTACTTTTAGGAATTTATAGGAATTTTAGATGTGACCTTGTAAGTAAAGTCTCTGGCTTCCTTCCTAGCAGGTAGTGATCATGCTAAAATCATTAGCTACTACCATATTATTATTATTACTATTACTATTATTATTTTTCTTTTTATTTTGTAGAAGCAATGTCTGTATTATACAACAGCTAAAAAATAGTGAATGATGATATTAATCAATTGAAAGAATTTTCTCCAAAAACAATGACTAGCTTTGGAATTACGTAATTCTTATGTTTTGTTTTGCCTATTCACAAAAGCTGTTGTTTTTGAATGTTAAATATAAAAACCATTTTCAATAAATAAATTTTTAGATAAGATACTAGAGCCATATTATTTACAATTGTGTTGTCTTTTCCTGTGAACAGTTTTAGGATTAAAGCTTGAGCCAAATTTCAATGAGCCCCTTTAGGAGATAGGGAAATTTATTAATACTTACTTTGATTCAAGAGTGATTGAGACATATTTCTTAATGCACCCATATAGAGTAATGTGATAGATTTTTGTGTGTGTCTTGTGAAATCAGTTGTACTGTATTAGAGACAAACCCTATGCAAGTGTGAATATGTATTTATATAATTTGATAGTGCTAAAGCACAAATTTATATAATTTGATAGCACTAATTCAAAAATTAAAATTGTTATAAATTTGTCCTTAATCAGGACATTTAAAAATCAGTCTTCGTGAACACTTTTAGATTCTGGAAGTGCTCACACTACATCCCCATGTACAAAAGGTAAAGGTGACATAATCACATGTAGAATTTAGATAGCCTCCTCTCTGGTTTGTACATAGTGTGCATGTCCCCCACCTCCAATCCCAGCCTAGGCTTTAGCATCATTGAACACCTCTCTTCCAGGAATGGTCCATTTACTCTCACGCCTTCTGTTTTGCTTGTGTGGTCTGATCAGCCTGAAATGCCTTTCCCTGTCGGGATGAAATCTTACTTATCTTTTAAGGTCTGGTTCCAGTGTCGTCTATGGTGTGATTCATCTCCCAATACCCCTGGGTGCAATAAAACTGGTCCCTTCTTTGTACCCCGTAGCTCTTTGTTCCTCTCCTGGTACGTGATGGCTGTTTGAGCATCTTTTCACCCCTCCACACCAGGAACTCCTCAGTGAGTTCTTGAGATTTATGACCTATTCACCTTTCCAGAAAATTTGATTCCTGTCTTCAAGGAGTTTCCAGTCTGGGCAAGGAAGCAGACATATAAACATGGAATTACGTTGCAATTTGGAAAGTGATGTAAAACAATTATCTAAATTAGTGTACACAGATGAGCACTAATTTACTAAAGAATCCTGCTTTTCTCATATAACAACTGAGCAGTCGGCATGTAGGTGTAGTCTGTTTCTTAAAATAGCAATGTTTTCCCAGTCTTCATATCAATATTTATGTTGTTACTCATGCTCTGTTAAAACAAAACAAAATAAAACAAAATCTCTCAAATGACATTGTATATCTAATGTTAGTGATGGGGAATTTAGGAGTCTGTTGAAAATTGTGACACATAGCAGGACTGATGCTTCATACTCCAAACCAAATAAAGTTTCACTGGACCTTAGCTGTAAGCTAAGACTTTAAGTGCCACTTATTTGTTGAGTTTTGCCACTCTAAATTGCTCAGCTTGGCACAAGATCTTTAAAAGAAGTTATAGTTCAATTGGTTTGTGGTTTATTTTCTATTATATTAAAATGACCTGCTTATATTAAAATGACATGCCTTTCAAAACCTACTAGTGCTTTAAAACATTGTTGTAGTGATAAAAGATTTCCAAATGTTATTCTGAAAAGCAAGGAAAAGGATTTCAGACAAACTCATAGCGCAGTATAGTGGATTATGTCGAGCTCCTGGATGTAGCTATAAAATCATCTTTTCTTTCATATAAGCCTAGAGTTTTGGGCTTTTGGAAAATGTTTTCTATAATTGTTATTTTTCGGTACCTGTTTTTTTTTTTTTTTTAATATTCACTCTGAGGTAGTCCTATTACAGTAGGCTCATAACACCATAACCTTTACCCATATATAGCCAGGCAAAGCTTTCTGCTGTTAAGTAGAACTTATGAATACTTAAGAGAAGGAAAGCACTGCTATTCTTGAGCAAATTCGGAGAGTTTAGAAACATTATTTTGAAATGTGCTTCCTTTAAGTCAGAAGAACTTAATTAAGTTCCCAGGGTTAATTGTTTCTGAAGTGTTAACATGTCATTTGTCTATTCAAACTCCAAAGCAAATCTAATACGGGATTTAATAACCTGTTTATGTGAATAGAAATTTAGGGTGAGGGTGGCGTGGGAGAAGAAGGAAAAGCTAATAGGCTTTTACCTAGTTAGTGGGTTTAAGGAAGAATTCTTTCTGTCTTTATTTGAAACAAAAGGTAAATCCTATGTTCAAAACTCCTTCTATTTGGGAGTATAAATTGGGATGACAAGGAAGTTTTGGAACAAAACAGTATTTTTACACTTTGTTCATTTCATATTTATCACTAGCTTGTTTGCTAATTTTCATTTGCAAGAGGCAATTCTTCCAGCTAACTGGGTGCCTCAATGGGCCACTGATTTCTTTGAAGTGACAGTCTGTAAATATGCATAAAAAAGGGATGCAATTAGCGTGTGTGTGGTTCAGTGCAGCCTGATTCCATTGGCAAGTTTACCCACAGTGTTGATAAGCTACATTATCTAGAAAATTGGCCGCTGAAAAACAGCACCTCTGATTGCCAGCAAAGGTTCCAGATAACAGGGTGCTGAAGAGAAATATAATTGAGGTTGAATATATTAACCAAGGTGTCACATGCTCCTTAGAAGCTCTAATTTATCAGCATGTTGGAATTTTTATTAACATTTGGAATGCGTTTCTACCACACTAATGAAGTGGAATTGGCAGTTCAGGTTTTAGTTATTGTCATTTCTGAGAAGTTAAATGTAATTTCTCGTTAGACACAGTTATGTAAATATATTTGTTCAGGGGCTGAAAAAAATTATACATTTTACAAAATACAAATATGTTGTTAAGAGGCAGTCTGACAAATCAGTGGTGGCTTGAGTCCTGAAAATCAGCCATGTATTTATGCTGCATTTTGTACATTACAGCTCTTCTTTGTGGGGGGAATTTGAGAGAAATGAAGGAAGCTTAATTTCATTAACTCTGTGACTGGCTTGCCATTGTGAAAAACAGTTAAAATTAGCCACTGTTTTAGTAGGCTAGCACTTCTAAAAGGATTTTATGATTAAACTATTTTTTTAAATGAAAACTTGCTCAAATTATAAGGTGAATTAAGCTTTCATGGACGATATCTCCTTTTCTTTTTTCTATTCTTCTTGGAAATGCCCAAGATTTATATTCATTTTCTAATTCCAACAAATAGGTTTGAAAGATATTTGTTAACAAGACTATTAATTTCTATTATAAAAATAAATTGAGATGTGCAAATTTGAAATTATTTTAGATTGCATACATATGTGATAACACTATATGTTTTTTGAAGCAAGGAAATAAAAATCATAAACCTTGGGATAATGTTTCCTTGGGAATAAAGAGGAGGAAAGAGTCAGAGGTATCAGGGGAACATACACAGGCAGTTTCAGCTGTATATTAATAGCTACTAAGTTTGGTGATAGATTTTTGAGTGTCTGTTTTATTATGATAGTTCGTAATTACATATATGTAACATGTGTTTATATAGATCCTATATCAGAATATAAAACATTTTCAAAAGGAAATAACTCAATTTCTATTGACTCGTAAATTTTGTTTTCCCATGGAAATGATTATGAATTACAGTCTGTAGAGCACTGTGTATTTGTAACATGCTTAGTATTAGTTAATTGCACACATCTCCGACCTCAGGGAATGATGCCACATTTGTCCTCCATTAGTAATAGATACGCTGGTCACAAGGCATTGGTTCCCTAGAGACAAATGACCCGCGGAAGAAATTCTCAGCTTTCCCTTTGCATTCACTCCTTAGCAACTGCCAGTCTTCTACTGTCCTATAGGGCTCCTGATTTCATTCCTTCTTCTTCTACTGGCTGCAACCACTCTTGGCATTCCTTGACCCCATTTATCCCTGCTGCAATACTTCCGTGCATTTCACACACTTAACCTTTAGCCCTCAATGGTAAACTTCTCATCTTATCACCTATCCCATCACATGTGTGTGGGGGGAAGATTTAGAAGATGGGGGTGGGGAGGAGTGGTGTTCCCTTTATTAGAAGGAACTTCTGGTTGGAATTGAACTTGACACAGGAGAATCTCGTGCCCATTGGACAGTTACTCTTAGGATACCCATTATGGTAGATGTGGTAAATTGTCGCTTAGCACAAATTTGCTTTTCTTCCAATGTCACCAGTTAGATAGCAAAAATCTGTAATTCTCAGACTCTCTTGCAGCTAGCGTTCTGCAAAAAAAATTAGGTTCACATAGGTGCATGCAGGTGCTGTTTGAAAGGTAATATTCTAAGTGTGGTTCACTAAGTCTCTGGGTGTGGAGTGGCAATGTGGTGGCCCTGATTCCAGATCATGCTTTTATCACTGTGTCTTTGAAATTAGCTGTTCTGTAGGCAGCCTTCAGATTCCCCACATTCTTGAGCAAGCAGATGTGGAGACTCCCCTGGCCCGCCAATTTTTCGGTGTGGTTACCTCGATTTACCTGCTTCTTTGGCCCTTCCTACAGTTTTGCAGGCTCTTATTTCTGTGTGTTAAATCCCTTTCTGCCCAAGTCCTTTACTTTTAAGCAACTGAACCCTGATCAATATCCCTGCAAATCTGGTTCAGATGACTCCGTAACAGGGCCAGGCCCAGAGTAAAGCAATACAGGCACCCATGGCACAAAACTTAAGTTGTTGGGCACGTTCAGGGTCATGGAAGTGTCTCTTTAAATTTTATGTCCTGGGCAACTCTCTTGCCTCACTTTAGTGCTGGCTCAGCTCAGTAAGCAAATAGCAGATGTTATTTATTTAAAAATAATTAAATCACATCTATAACAGATGTTGGCAAAATACAATCCATGGACTAAATCTGACCCACTGCCTGTTTTTGTAAATATAGTTCAGTTGGAACACAGCCGTGCTCTTCTTTTATGTACTATCTATGGCTGCTTTTGCACTGAAGAGCAGAATTGAGTAGTTGCAACAGAGACCGCAAAGCAGAAAATATTTACTCTCTGGCCATTTACAGAAAACGTTTGCAGATTCATGCTCTATATGCTACTGTGGATATGCCTAAATGTGTGGGGTAAGACTGGCTGAGATCAAATTCTGGTTTCTCTATGAGTCTCTGGCTAAGTTGCTTAACTTCCATGAGTGGTGTGCTGGAATCACCCAAAACTTGTGGGTATCTCTTCTTAACTCTAGGTCCATTGATCATCTTGATAGCCTGAAATCAGCCATGGTGGGAGTATTTACCTTAGGAAAATTGGGAAATGCTACAAATCGAGGCTTCCCCAGAGACCCAGGAACTAAACACTTGCTGCCTCTATAAGTATGGATGGACCCCGACTTATGATGGTGTGACTTATGATTTTTTTGACTTCACGATGGTGTGAAAGTGATATGCATTCAGTAGAAGCTGTGCTTCAAGTACCCATACAACTGTTCTGTTTTTTCCTTGCAGTACAGTAGTCAATAAACTAAATGAGATATTCAGCACTTTTCTATAAAATAGGCTTTGCGTTAGATGATTTTGCCCAAATATGTGCTAATGTAAGTGTTCTGAGCACACTTAAGGTGGATTAGGATAGGCTATGATGTTTGGTAGGTTAGGCATATTAAATGCATTTTTGACTTACGGTACTTTCAACTTATGGGGGGTTTATCAAGACGTAACCCCACTGTAAGTCGAGAGGCATCTGTACTAGATTCTTCTTTTTCCAAATGATGTGACACACACACTTAGTGCCACATCTGGAGCCTCTTTAACCGTCAGTGCACCCAGCCCCCAGCTGCTGTGAGTGCTGCAGCTAACAGCTTATAGCTGTGCTCTCCTCAGGGGCAGCAAATGGCTTGCTGATATGGGTGGCACAAAAGCCCAGCTCCTTTGCACTATTCTGTCATGCAATTTATGCTCCAGAATGCCTCTCTTGCCATGGTTTAGACCATGGCTAGACTTTGCCTGGGATTCTTTATTGGCTTTTTCACCTTCTCTATCTGGCTTCACTTTTTTCATTACAGGTTTGTTCTAAAGAATTAAGTCCAGGATCCAGACTAGGTGAGGTGAGGACAGCGAAGTGCCTAGAGCACACAATATCAGGAGGCACTCACTGTCAGGCCAAACGAGTTGTACAACCCTTCTAGGAGGAAGAAAACAGGTGCCTCCTAAAATTTTATGGCTTAGCTGTTTCCCTCTTCTTACCCTAGTCTGGTCCCTCCTTGCCCAGATAAATCACATGCACTTGAATTTCTGCTTTAGCCTCTATTCCTCAGCAACCCAACCTAAGGCAAGTGGCAGTATAATGGATTGTTACCTATTGATTGTTTTAAGGACTAAATGAGTTAAGGTATGGGAAACAGCAATGATTGAAACAGTAATGGGGAATGAACAAATACATGTATAGATAGAAATGGTGATGAGACAGATCACTCCTCTGCCTTTGTATGTACTCTTCTGCCTACCTTCAGTGCATGCTCTGTTTCTATTGGCTTATGTAAATGCCATTGTCCCCCTGTCCCCCTCCTCCCTCAAAAACCCTATTTTGTCTATAAAACTCTTACTGGCTACAGCATTCTAAATGACATTAATTTACTCTACATAATTCTCCAATCCCTGACTGTTTTTTTTTTTTTTACCAAATAATTATTTTCCTTCCATTGTGTTTATGTCCTATAAATCATCATCTGTATAACTTACTTGAATAGATTGACAAATGTGGTAAAATCAATATAACGATATTGCAAAAATGATCCTCAGAAGTGTGAAAAAAGATCCAGCTGCTAACCTTTGAAGATGTGGTTCCTGTGCTTTCTACTAAGTGTTCAAGTATAAGGACAACCCAGGGCCTATAGTTCACTCCATTTGCAGCCCAGGGAGGTGGGTATTTTGTAATGCCTACAAAAGTTGTTTCTTTGAACGACAGACTTTTAATTGCTATATTGATAGGTATCCCCATATATCTTAGCCAGTTTTGTTCGTTGATACTGTCACCATCTATCTCAGCACTCTAATTTCTTCCTAGCTTTCTTTGTTGTTGTTTTGTTTTTGTTTTTGTTTTTGAGATGGAGTCTCGCTCTGTCGCCCAGGCTGGAGTGCAGTGGCGCGATCTCTGCTCACTGCAAGCTCCGCCTCCAGGCTTCACTCCATTCTCCTGCCTCAGCCTTCCAAGTAGCTGGGACTACAGGCTCCCGCCACCATGCCCGGCTAATTTTTTGTATTTTTAGTAGAGACAGGGTTTCACCATGTCAGCCAGGATGGTCTCCATCTCCTGACCTCGTGATCTGCCCACGTAGGCCTCCCAAAGTGGAGGGATTACAGGCGTGAGCCACCGCGCCCTGCCTCTTCATAGTTTTTATCACCACTTATAATTTCCTAATTAATTTGCTTACTGACAATCTTTCATCCTAACAAGACTGTAAGCTCCATGAAGACAGGCTCTTCACTCACTCCCCATTATTTGTAGCCCACCTTGTGCATGGCAGGCACTCAGTGAATATACGTTGCAGTGACTGACAGAACAAATGAATTATGTAGACATTTTCAGAACTGGTGTATAGTGACATACTATGGGCTCAGTATATATTTGCAGAGCGAGTGAATGAATGAAGTCACTTAAAGGAACCTTCTGGCACATGTTTCACCGGCCAAGAGCTTCTCTTGAGTTTGATAAATATTGTTGCACTTTTCTACAAAGTACAATGAACAATCAATAGATATTCACAGGTGCTTTTCCTGAAATTAATCCTCATGGAGAAAATGCAGGAATGTGGCACCCAAAATTAAAAGTGTGACACCACAAATTATTGACTCTAGAAATACCCAAGTCATGAGGAGAAAGATGAGTTTAGGGTAAGGAGTGTAGCCAAAATGATTAGTGTGACACTCAAATGCTTTATAGATTGACACAAAGAGGGATGGGTTCACATCAGAGCTGTTGTGCAGGTGTAGTGCTATGACTTGGTAATGGGAGGCCCTGCTTTGACTGTTATTCCAACACAGGAACAAATCAGTTGATGTTGAAGATATCAGTCAACTCTGTCCTGGTGTTGGCCTAAGAGCCTCCCTTAGAACTTATGTAGTGGGCTTGTTTGGAGATCATGGAGTGAACAAGGGCGGTGGGTATTAGGAGACCCACTCTGGCTCAAATAAGAACAGTGCTGCTTCTGTCTGGTAACACAATGGGAGAGAGAGTCTAAACAAATAATCCATATAACAAATAATGTCGATATAATTGTGATTAATATTAGTTAATAAAAGTCCAATGTCTTTAAAAGCATCTCCCAGAAGGAGCTAACCTAGGCCAGGGGTTCGGGGCAGTGTGTGGGAGTGTCTCTGCAGAAATGACATTTAATCTGAGAATGGAAGGATAAACAGGAGTTAGGCTACATGTTGTTGGGGAAGGTGGTTTAGAGAGAAATTATTGCTGGTAAATTCCCAGCCTTTTTTCCTTAGGAAAATGAACCCTCAAACCACCTTGGTTTCTGCTCCTTTTCTTGCTTTCATATGCACTTACTTGCCAATACTTAGAGGGAACACAATGTAGTCAGTGGAAAAAATGCGGAGTGGTATGAACAGATGTTTGAACCCCAGCTCTGCTCTTCACTGAGCTGTGCATTCTTGGGTAGCCTTCTTGTTTTCTCTGAGCCTTATCTGTAAAACAGGACTCTCCATGAAATGTAGGGAGGATTAACAATTACTCTCCCAATGGCAAATGCTGCTATAGCATCTACCCTGTACTGGTTTTAAAGTAACTCATTTAATCTTCCTAACAGCCCTATGAGATAGATGGGGTTGCTATCCCCATTTCTCAGATGTAGAAACTAAGGCAAGAGGTTAAATAATTTGCCCAAGATCACATTGGCTGGTAAATGATGGAGCTAGGATTCAAATCCAGACAGCCTGGCTGTAAGGTCTCTGTGTTTTGCTACTAATTCTTGATTTTTAAAGTGGCCCCCAGGAAAGGGAGCAGAAGTAATCTTCGTTGTCATTTCCTTGGCTATTGGTGAACCTCAGACCCCAAGGACTTTTGTTGATCCGTAGGACTCCTCAGGGGCACAGGGCTTGGTTATCAGAAGCAAAAGCACTCACTTTTATTTAAGAGCTCAGGATTGTGATCATTTGCCAGAATTGGCCGTCTTGAAAGGATTGTATTGCTTGCCATTTGGTTTTCATTCTGAGGCCGCATGTGACTATAACGTAAATACTTACGGGGGATATCATTACTCTGAAATTTAAAGTTTACATGTCAGCTCCCTGTCTTTATAGCAACTGCTTTGGGTCATCTCTCTTCTTGTTCAAGCCAGGAACTCTGGAAAATCATTCTCATGCACAGATTTCTATGTCACCTCTATCCCCGACTTCTAGCAACTCAGGGAAGGGTGGAAGTGGTTCCACCTCATCCCATCTGTATAAGTCACCAAATCTTGGCCATGACCTGTGTTCAAAGACAGCATCAGGACCTTAAATTATGAGTTGTTCTCCAACAATTGCTGGATTTCTTTGAATGCCTCTGGGCGTTGAGGGCATCAAGGGGGAGTTCTTCTTCAAGGCAGTAGGGATTCATGCTCTTTTTGCTGCCTTCCTTTCTTTCCTGAAGCTTTGTTTGGTGAACTCCTGCAGATCCTCTGGTCTCAGTTCTGCATATCATTTTAGAACATAGCCTTCCTTCCTTGACTTCCTTCCCTGCATTGAATTCTGACCTCTTATTATGATCTGTCATCTCATCCTTACTTAACCTTCACACAGTATCTCCCTCTGTGTATATATTTTTGCATGATTCATTTTGTTGTCTGTCTTTCTAGTGAAACTGTAAGCTGCATTCCAAGTAGGAGCTCCGTAAATAAGGGTGGAATGAGTGAATGAATGAATGAGTGGAGATGAGTAGCACTTACATAGCTATTATTCCTAGCATTAGCTATTTTCATCATTCATGCTAATTGGAATCCCAACCAGAGACCTTGAGATTTACTATGAAATATACCAGCACAAACACTTTAAATGAATTTTGATTCCCCATCTCACTCTTCCACCTTGACACTTTCACATCAGGATGCCCATCACACGCCTGTTTCTCACTTTTTTTGTCTGTTGTTCTTCAGCATGAGATTCGTAAACAAACCTCAGTGGGAGTGCCCTCAGGAACTCATCCAAATCATTTTGCCTGGAGACTGTTTATTAGGGGTTACCTCTAGCCTGCTGCAGCCTTTTCTAGAATCATGTAAGGGTAAAGTGGCGAACAAGAATGGATTTGAAACAGAAACCACCATAGCAATTGACACTAATTAACAGAGCTAAGAAAATCTTTCATTAGGAGCGTCTAAATCATGCAGCCTGCTTCTACTTAGAAGGGAAAGAAAAGTGGCCTGTGAACCATTTAATAAAATTTGAAGAGATGATTTTTCTTCCTCATTTCTCAGAGGATATACTGGGGTTGGAGAAGACAATTTGTTTAGAAGTGGAGTAATGGGAAAGGGGTACAGGCCCCTTGCCTTTGTGCCTGTCCACACTTCCCATGGTTCCGACCCTTGTGTTGAGTTGCTCAGCCAGGCACTTCCCTGCGTTACCTCCATGACAGCTTTCCCTCCCCATTAATTCTATATTTTCAAATTCTAGAGTCATAACCATGAGACTGACATTTTATTACTTGCAGACAACAGCAGCAACTACAAAAAGAGACAATATCTATTCAGCACCTACTGTGTTCCAGGCACACTATATGAATTATTTTGTTTAATTTGCAAGCAATTTTGTGAGGTAAGTGCCACTAGTATCCCCAATTTACAGATGGGAATGGGACTATAGTATGGTAAAACAACTAATTACATTGACAAAGTAATGGACTGCAAGCTTATCCCTCCCGGACACAAAGTGTACATTAGAATAGCATGTGCTTGGAAACAAGATGTCTTACCTCAAGACTGGGTGGGTGTGGGTGAGTTCTGGGGAGGAATCAGTGAGGGCAGAGGGGAGAGGGTTAGTTACGGTTTCTGGATAAAGCGGTCAAGAGGTCATATTAGGAAGTGGCATGGCTTCAGAAGCCTCTCACATCAAACCGTAGAGTGGGCACCTTTTCCAACTGTATACTGGTTTGACCTTAACTATATATAGGGTCAATGACTAAGTTTTTACCAACCTTCCCAATCCTGAAAAAAATATTTTGACGGCAAGAAACAGTTAATAGTTATCTGCTTAATATCCTTCTTGTTGGTAAGGGCTGACTCACTGAATAAACATGCGAGAATTCTTTTTGGGTTCCCCCTTTTTCATTATCACCTTCATGACTTGATTACTAGCTGGGATATTTTATTGCCACTCAGGACATTGAGACAAATGTAGGGAAGCCAGTCCAGTAAGGCTCGAACATTTGTAAGTTTTAAGACACCCTTCATTTGCTAAATTCCCTCCACCTGGGGGTGCTCAGTGGGACTACTTTGATTTGGGTAGGTTTCTTAATTTGAGTAAGTCTTCCATTACCAAGTTCACATTAAATTCACTTTTGGGGACCTCTTCTTGATATATTGAAGGAAGTCACTCTTCCTCCCAAACTCCTAACTTACCCAAATTTTATGAATACATTTTATGTTTCTTCTGGATTTTGTTAATATTTTAATAAGTATAATATGGTTATTGTTAGTAGATTCAGTTTAAACACAAATAATTATATAGTGTCAGCTTCTTACAAACTCTACATTGCAGTTACTATCAATTTCACAATCTAGTTCCTCCCAAATACAGGAAGGACTAGTGTGAGACACAGAGCAATAGAACAAGTTCTCTTGCAGTGAGATACTCTTTTAAAGAAGTCATAAGCTGATCAACAAATGAAGCCTTAATCATAGCCTATGGCTCTAGGGCTTCTGTTTCAATTTTAAGGAATAAAACAATACTAAGAGGTCTAGGCTGTTTAAGAATATCTAATAGTTGGCTATGGGTTTCTTAAAAGCATCACTTTTCAAGTAAGTATTTATCACGGTCGCTGTATTATTTCCAAACACCTTTTAAAAAATTCTTATTGGATGTGGCAAGTCATTTCAACAAAAGGTCAGTCTGTTATTACTAAGAAAACCAGTGAAGGAAGCAAGTTTTATCTTTGATGCTGACAAAAATCTCTCCTGAGCCTGGCTCAGGGGCCATGGCTTGCCTTCTCTCTTCTCACATCACCAGGGGGTTATACCTGATAGCTCTATTTTGTGGACTCATGGTTATCCTCTGTGGGTGTATCAATCTCTTTATCTTCTGCCTCAAGTGTGAAAATAATTTTCCCTCATTTTAACCAAGACGAATTTGGGTATTTTCAAAAGGATCTATTACGTAGTAATGAAAGTAAAATAAAATACATGCAAAGATAGAGATCTGAGCTTTTCCTGCCCATAATTTTACTCTGGCATGGTTGAGCTAGGATAAAATCCACTGGGTTGTCTGGTAAAGCTTATTGGGCAGCCTGCCCTGGTTTCTTTCACCATGCTGAGTTCTGTCTGGGTTGGATGCTAAAACAAGAGCCTCAGACTTCCAACTTGAAGCAGATTTTGGTTACAAGTCCTCCCAGGCCTGGTAAGATTTTTCTGTCTCTTCTAGAACTGGCTTCTTTAAATTCTGTAAATTCAGCCCCCTAAATCTGGGGCTACAGGGTTCTTGAATTCTTTCAAATGTCCTTGCTGGAGAAGTCTTTGCATGTAATGAGTTCTCATACTGATTATGATTAGTTCCAACAGCAGAGTTAACATGCATTGAGCATTTTTCCCTTGCAATGTAGTGTCCTCAGTAATTTACACATGTATGGGCTTATTCATTTAATCCCCATGACAATCCCAGGAGGCATTATTAGTTTTATTTAGCTGAGGGGAAAAACTGAGGTATAGAGAAAGTAAAGCTACTTGCCCAAGGTTGCAGAGCTCCTGGCTGAGCCCCAAATACAGCCCGCAGCTGTTTGAAAAGTTGAAGCACCATATAACCCCTTTCTGAACCTGAAAGATGCCATCTCTGAGCTTCAAGCAATCTTTAACTGGCCTTTGCTTTCTCCAGGAGGACACTGAGGATTCACTATATTGAAGTTCTCTTGCCCTGGATCTCCGCCATGTTGTTTTTCTGAAATATTCATAGTGGCCAATGGTTAAAGGATACTTTCCTTATTTGACCCTGACTTTGTAGCTTTGGGCCATAAATTGTCTTCTATTTTGACCAAGTCTCATTCCAGAATTCTATCTGCAAATAAAAATTAGCTTATTTAATTTGATGGAAAATTAACTTAAAAAGTTTCCTGAGAGATACAAATGTATATTTTTGGAGGAGTAGCCAGTGCCATGCACTTTAGGTACATATTCTTGCCGACTTAGGGGTCTCAGCCTGAGACCTTTTTCTCTGTATGCACATTCGTCCAAAAATAGATTCAACCTTTGAAATGAAACAGATCTATTGACTCAGTAATTTTGTGGATTCCTTCCACAGGGAGGAAGGAATATCCTTCCTCTGAGATCCAAGTGGTATAGCCACGCATGTTCTCATTAGCAGAGATGACACTGGAGTTATTTTCTGACTCAGTAGAAAACATGAGAGAAGAGAAGGAAGGCTTTCCCATTTAAGAAATGGAGTGGGCTGGGGAAGGCATTATCCTTGTTATTTATCATCAAAACTGCATTTGGAGAAATGTGCCAAGAATGATCAGAAGAGAATCATGGGCACTTCAGTTCTCCAGAACTTCACTGTCTATAGCAGACACACACTGAAGCAGTCACAGCTCTAAAAGAAGGCAGTGTGCTTATTTATAAATAAATATAAATAAATAAGCATACTAATTTATGCTTGTTTAAGGGATGTATGGATGAGTTATTAAAGACAGGGGCAAATATCAGAAACCTAGCCATTTTTTAGTAAATTAAAATGATGCTTTATTGGCTGGCATAACTAAAATGTATAGGGGAGAGCATTGCTTAAGGTGTGGCTGAATCCAGGGGCCTAACTAATGATACAAGCATTTGCCTTCTTTCCATTCTTTGGTTCTGCCTTCCTCTGTGATGGCTTTATTCCCAGGTAGGTTTTCTTCACTTAGGGTCTCCAAATGCTCTAGGGTTACAGTATAGAGTTCATGCAACCTTAGGATAACGATAGTTTTTCTTTTCTAATGCTTCCAACAGACATTCAACAATAAGCTTAGGTTGCATGCCAATCCCTGAGTTGGTCTCTTGGGTTAGGATATATGTGTTCTGATTGATTAAACCTGTGCCTATGCCCAACCATGGAGCAGGGACTAGGTTAGTCGTACTAACTAAGTCATGTGGACAGAGAATGGATTAAGGGATAATTTCAAGGGAAAACCATGTTATTACAAGGAAGAGGAGGAAGGCAGAAATAACAGATGTTCACCATGGTGCATCCAACGTGCACCATGGTGCATCTCAACGGAAGTGAGAAAGTAACTAGGGATAAAAGGCAAGGCATATGGATAAGAGAAGAATGAGAGAAAGCCCATGTATAAATTGGCTAAGCCCTTCTCTGTTAAATTTGGGATCTTTTGTAGAGAAGGTGAGACAGTAGCTGAGATGTGTATTTGATATGGATGAGCTATCGTCGTTCAGTAACTGAGCCTCAGTTTCCTCTTTTTTGAAACTGTGATAATATTTCTATAATAGTTTTGTTGGGAATTATCAAAAGAGATAATTCAAGGGATAGAGATTAAACAAGTCAAAGGTATTATAGTAGTTCCTTGCATTCAGAAACTTGCAAGCCTCTCTATTGGTTATGATTTTCTCTATACAATAAGGTAGAGATGATAAGAAAATATGTTATCCCTCAAGATCTCAGATCAGAGTTATGTTGATAACAATGAACTGTGAGATGGGTACTGGGCGAGTGACTAGGCACATTGTGTATTTTCACTCAGAAAATTTCTGTTTCATTCCAGGTTTATGCCTCAGCAAAATGATGAGCAGACCAGGGTCTGCTCAGGGTCACTGAGAGTCAAAATAGAAGTTGCTAAATTTAAAAATATGTTTCCTCTGCACTAAAATGGGGCAATAAAAGAGGACGCTTGAAAAAACAAACTGCTTGTTATATTGCTTGCTATAATTTGCTATATTCTGACTTTTCCCAAGAAGATAGGTTTATTTGAGGATCTCTCTAAATGCCCAGACAAGAATAGAAGAGTTTTACTAAAGTAAGCTAATACATATATACTGAAAAGCAATCATAATATACTAATTAACATTTATTAATGAATGTACACTATGAGTACAGGTTCTCTGTGCTTAATATGCATCAACACATGCAATCTTCACAGTAGTTTTATGAGGTAAGTGCAATTATTATCCCCAATTAATGCACAGGAAAACTGAGTCAAACAGAGAAGTAAATTAGCCAAGGTTATTCAGCTTGGACGTAATGAATTTAGGATTCAAACTCAGAAAGCCTGTTCTGCTAACTGCTTCACTGTGATACATCGTGCATTTTTTAGGCAGATGGACGGGGGGTGGGGGTGGGGCTGAGGGTGATGAGTGTTGGACTCCCAGCAGGACCAATCACCACTATCACAAGTGATAGCTTGTGTTTCTCCATTGGGAAAATGCGTGTCAGAACGGCACCTACCTCTTTGGGTTATTTTGAGGAAGAATAAGGTGATGCTTTCAAAGTGTTTCGGTAGGGGCCATTTTTGGATGTTTTCAAAAAATATAGTTATTCTTGTTAATAATAATGATGATAATTTTCGCAAAGTTTAAAAAAAGTATTTGTCCAGGAGCAACTTTGACTCCCATGGGTCAATCTTTACAGGTAGAGTGTGGGAGTCTGCTTTTCCCAGCCCTGCATCTCTCTCCTTTGATGGATTAAATGCCCCTATTAAGCAGATGGCTGGGTAAATGTCCCCATTTTGCTGGCCTTACTTTTCTTGAGTGATTTCCTATTATAGGAAGGGAGTATCCCATAATAATGAAAAATTGGCAGTAGCTATTGATTAAATTCTTTCCTACCCTTTTTTCCTTGACTTTCCCCCATTCGTTAAATATGAACACCTCAAAGACAGATGTAAAAAGGTAAAGGGAGGTTAGCTGGGATAGGGCTGCTTTCTTTCTTTTTAAGAACAAAATAGTATTTTGTTTTGTTAAAGTCCAATCTTCCTAATAGATCAAGGAAAGAGAAAAAGTTTAGATTACCCAATTACTGGTAATAAATTATTATTTTTTCTCTGGGACATATGAAATCTTAGGGTGGCAAATACCATCTGAGAAATGTTCTTTTTATTTTGGTAGCACAGCAACTCCAGAAAATAGGTTAATTGGTTCAGAGACTTGCTCTTACTGTTAATGGCATTTAGCTTGTGAAATTGAACAACTGTATCTCAAGACAGAATGTTCATAAAATCGATATTCTGGTTGCTAAGTGTGTGTTTTTAAGATATAGTTTGAATTAATTTATTCAAAGCCAGCTGGTGTTGTTCCCAGTATAACCTCTAGGAGGAAACCTCAACCCATGTTGTGTCTAAAATAATCGGGTTTTCGTTCTCTCTTTATTCAACTTTCATATTGTATCTAAGTTAGTACTTTTGATATTTCCAAGTTTTTTTTAAACATTTATGTAGAACACCACATAATTGCAGAAAAGATAATAGTCACATACCCTAGGGCCTACTGTACACTTATGTTAAAAGTACAGCTTTTATTGGCAACTAAAGTAATAACCTTTCCATGTCAAATTGCTTTAAATTAAACTTAAAAAAAAAAAAAACCATTGGCTGATACCCACACTTAGTAATTGTCAAACATTAGCATAATGTGGAATACTAAAGCTGCCTGAATCTTAGGCTTAAAAATAATTATTTACTTAGATAAATTTTGTATGCAGTAGCATATTATTAGAAATCCTTTCTTCCTCCTCCTTCTAAAAATGCAGGATCAATGTATATGTTAATATTATACTTAGGCTTGACATGTAAGTGGGACTGTAACTTATGTTAGCCTCTGAGAAAGGGGTCTTATTTAATCTCTGCTCATCCATCCATCATAGACCACATACAAATGGGGTGAATCGACACTTTGGATGGCTTAGCGTATTGTACTTTGTGTTGGGTGACCTAACACGTGACCCAAGGGGGAAAAATGCACAAGTCTATTTTTGATTAGGCTGCAACATGGCACAGTCTGCATAATTTCCAACCATTTCAAGGCACTTGGGAGATGAGGATCCTAAATGATTGTGTATGTGAAGCCCTCAGGCATAGGTCGCAGCCGCCTTTCACACTAATGCATTTGTATTTCCCGGATCTCTCTTGGCTCAACCATAGAGATTTCCACTGAAACAAGCTTACAAGGGCTTCAGGTTGGTGGGATTTGTGTGGTTTTCAGGCTCTGTCCCAAGACTGGGGACTATCTGGGCACATCTGACTGCTGTAGCCAAAATAATTTTTGTCAACTTTATGGCACATTGATAATTCGAAGTAAAACTTTATCAGTAGGGACTGACTTCCTGTTGTTCACTGATTTTATAAAATCCTGCTTGTAGTCACCTTGAGCAATTCCCTTCCAAATCTGTTGATGAGGCATCTTGAAAGTAACCACTTCCAATATCCAAGAATGCTGACGTATATGGACAGCCTAATAAGCAAGTCTGGCAACATCATAAGCTGGGAGTGACAGGCAAATATTTGGTGATGTCTCCAGAAACTAGAGACTCATAGGACAGGCACACAATAGATGCTGGAGGAGCCTTCATTTCTCTAAACTGTATTCTTCTAAAAGTCAAGAGGTATGCACTCAAAGATCTCTAATGATAGTGGACAGGCAGGGTTCTCAGAAGGAATAATATTATAATCTCAAATACTCAGTTGAACTCCATGTGCCTACATTTTGGAACCCCTGTCTGCCTTCTTTCAGTTCATACACGAAGTAAAGGAAATTAAGGGTTTTTTTTTGTTTTGTTTTATTTTTTAATTTCTCCTCATTGAACCTGAAACCACTAATATCCAAGAGGCATCTAGGAATAAGGAAGCGAAGATCTAGGCTCTAGGCCTGGGTTTCCACTGTGCTGGTTAACTTTGATTTGGAAATGAACCTCTCTGGTCTCAATTTGCCTGTATGCAAAGTGATACTTGCTTTGAAATTAAGTCACGAAATGAGAGTGGAATTAGATGAGGTTTTCAAAGATTATGCTCCTGAAGCTGTATATAGTTTTAGTTTTTTTTTTTTATTTTTAAGTTTTGTGGGCACATAGTAGATATATATGTATTTATGGGTATATGAGAATATACATGATGGACACTTCTGTTTCCTCCAAACATGCCTTACTCATTCCCACCTTTGGGTCATCAGTTGCATCATTTTTCACCTGGAATAACTTCTACATTCCATTTCATCATCTTTCTTGATCAAACTCATGCTATTTTTTTTTTATAAAGCTTTCGTCTCATTGTTTTCTCATCATTCTAGAATCATATGACATGATCATCTCTCCTACATCATCTATCATTTTATTATTTCCTGCTTTGTACTGTTTAATTTAAAACTGCTATTCTTTCCTCCCACCCAAAGAAGAACCTTTCTTCTTTGTTCCCAAGCTGGGGCCCTGCATAAACTCGTTCTGTATTCTGTTCAACACTCATTACATTGCTCAGCACACAGTCAGAGCTTAATAGACACTGGATGCTTAATTTTTTAATTACCTGTTCACTTGGTATCTCATCTTATCCTGTCGTAAATGCAAATGTACTTTTGTGTATAGATGTGACCATTACTCCTTTTATTTGTGGAAGAGGTACCTGAGACAGACAGGTTTAGTGATTCGCTTGATAAAGTTCTGAGGGAGGGTCTCCGGATGTGTTGTCTAGTGTTTTTTTTGTTTGTTTGTTTGTTTTTTCCACCAGATAAATATTCTTCAAATTTTCTTCTGCAAATCAGTGCCAGAGATCCTCAGGGGGCTCTCCTGGGATGGTAACAGTGAGAACCATGGGATGAGAAAGAGAGTGGAGTGATCTGAGGCACGGCTGGGTATCTTTGCTGATCCTCATATTTCAAACCCTTGCTTGTTTCATGTCTCTTCCACAACAGTGTGAGCTTCCATAGCTAAAGGGCTGTCTTTTCTCTGCCTTCAATGTTCTTGCCTTCTTCTCTGAATAGCATGGGACAGGGCATAATCAGAATAATGCGCACTGACAGAGAGCACACTCTATGTCAGGCAGTGAGTCAAACATCTTTCATGGATAACTTCACTTAATTCCCACAGCAGGTTTATGGGCAACTGTGCCCATTTTGTAGATAAGAAAATTGAGGCTACCAAAAACTAAACAAGAGCTGCAGAAATGATCTGGACCAGCTGTTAAGACTCTTGAGGATGATACTATCTTAGATTGTCAATGGCTTGGATTGTAGATCTTTCTGCCTCAAGAAAAGGCAACTTGGTTGTTTGTAGATGACTAAATGACTTGCTCTGTGTCAGACCTCTGCCACAACCATCTTCTGAATTAAAGAAACTGTCTTTAAGATAATTTCTTATTTACATGGTGCACACAGGTCTCCTCTTTGGGTGACATTTAGTAATGTCCTTCTAGCTGGATACAAGGGTGGGGTTTGGGTATGGTGCACAGAGATCCCTGAATAGCTATGCAAAGAAGGAGTCAAGATTGTGAAATTCCATGTATCCCATGTGGCACGGTGGAGTGGGCAGATCTCTTTGGTTCTTTAGTTTAGAGATGCAAACTGAGACTCAGAAATACTTCTGAAGAAAGTGTTTGAAATGACGCCTGGAGCAAAACCATATTGGCCCATTCATTTAAAAAAATCTGTTTTCTAAAACCAAAGCTTTTTGATTCTTAAATGGGTGATTGAAGTCCTCAGTCAAAGCCCTTAGGTGCCTTTGAGGGACGTTTTGCAACCCCTAACCTTCTGTAGTAAATTTTCAATGTTTTATTTTGTGATATATGGGGAACCAAAAACCTGACTCTGGGGGCCAACATTCCTGAGCCTCTGCCTTTGACTTTGGAAATCGGGAACCATCAGCCTGAAATTGGTGCAAATTATATAAAATTCAGATTGTGCATGGCTGAAACCTTTGAATCCTCCTTGATCTCTCCTCTCACCTTCCCTTGCCCAATCACTGTTTTCATCTCCAAAATATCTCTTGATCATGCCCGCTGCTCTCCATCCCTATCGGCTCCACTGTATAGGCCACCACCAGGATCTCATCTAATAGCCTCATGACATCTGTTCTGAACTCATCTAATAGCCTCAGACATCTATTATTGACTCCTTCCAGTGTATTCTACTCCAGTTCAGAGTAATGTTCTCAAAATGCAAATATGATTACGTGAGCCTCCCACTTCCCCATCCCCACTAAATACCTTTGATGACGTTCCACTCCATTGCTCTTAAGATAAAGACAAAATTACTTAATATGCTCTAAAATTCTCTGCACTGTCTGGCTCTTCTGAGCTCTCTCACCTCTCCCCAATGTCTCAGTCCCACCCTGAATGGCCTTTTTTCATCCTGTCTGATTTAAATTGTCCCTTCCTGCCACAGGGCCTTTGTGTTTGCTATTCTCACAGCCTGGAATGCCTGTCTCTCTTTAATAAAGTTTTACTTAAATTTCATATTTCAGCTTAAGTGGCCCTTACTCCCTGGTTGGCTAAATGTTACGAACTGAAGGTGGGTCCACCTATCCTGTGCAGCAAAGCCAAACACTGACATTGAGATGGCAGCGAGAGAAAGAGTGAGGCATTTATTGCAGGGTGCCAACCAAGGAGAATCAGGCAGCTGATGCTGAACTCTTGAACTTCTTGACAGGTTACAGGTAAGGGTTTTTAAAGGTGGGGAGGGAGAGGTTACAGGCAAAGTCATAAATCAATACATAGAGGCTGTACATTGATTTCACCTAAAAAGGCAGGGCATCTCAAAGCAGGATCCCACCCGAGTCACAGGTAGATTCAAAGATTTTCTAATTTGCAATTGCTTAAGGATGTGAAACTTTGTCTAAAATTTTGGGGTCAGCATAAAACAATGTTAGCTTTGGCTAGTAAGCGTCATCACCTCCAGGCCCCTCAGGAAGAAATTTAGAGCAAAGAATGGAGGTCAGGGTTCAGTCCTCAGTTTTCCCTTATCTTAGGTCTATGTGCCAGTAGATCCATTTGGTGGAGGTCCAGGTTTCTGAAAAACCACAGGAGGACATATGTTAAGAGGTTATCTTTAGTTCCCTTAGGGAACAAACCATCTTTTGACTCTAACTTCCATGGCTGTGTTTTTAAGCTACTATTACCTTCTTGCTTATTAAGTTGCTCATTTGCTTCTCAGGGCTAGCTAGGTGCCTGGAATTTCCTTTAAATAAACTCAAGATTTTCCTTTATTTCCATGCTTGATGGGAGAGGGAGGTGCCTGACAGGCTCCTAAGAGAGGTCCCTGCTCCATCTCAAATCCTTTATGAGAGACTATTGTGGAATCACATACTTTTCTTTGTAGGACTCGTCGTGGTATATGTTTCACATTTGTTAGCATGATTTTAGCATTATGTTTAAAAAGTAGGCTCAACACCCAGCTCTGCCAATTGCCAGGAAGGGGAACCTGAGCACTCAATTTCTGTTGGCCTCAGTTTCC